>NC_064855.1:78590338-78792838 GCF_024139225.1 Suncus etruscus
TACAATATTGACTGAATTGTATCTTTGGGCACTCAATGCAAATAACAAGGGAAACAAAAGCAAATATAGAAAATTGGAACTCTAACAATGAAAAAACTGTGAAAATACATTATCAGGAAAATAGACAACTTGATCTCCTTGTCTTAATTTTCATGATATTAATGTAAAATAATAAGTTGAACTTTTTTTTGAGATGTTAAACTGGGCAATCTTAGCCCCATTTATGAGAATTGTCTTATGTAAGTAGTCAGATTTTTATTTTTAATTGTCCCATTTTTTGGCATTGCTACATTTTTCAGTGTATAGTTGTGTATCCTAAGTGATATTTTCGATACATGTTACGTTATAGTTTTAACTACTCTTGACGACTATCCTGTTTCTGGCATGTTCTCTGATTCCATGAAGTGATAAGAAACAGATGTACTAAAGAAACTACAGCTCTCCTACCTTTACTATAGGTGCTATGGATTTTTTTTAAACTAAAGATAAGCTCAGTTGTTTGTGTATGAGATCCTCAAAGTATTGTGTTCCCTCAAATTAAATGCAACATAATATACAATTAAATTCATTGATAACTCCAAAAAAAAAAAAAGAAAATAGAAAGACATCCTACTGGATAGGAAAAATAGTTGTGTACTATATATCTGACAAAAGCTCAAACAGATATATCTAAGTATATTAAAATGATAAAATCCAGCAACTAAAACCAAATAACCATGTCAAGTAAAGGATACATCAAGGTAGCTACAAAGGGTAAAAGGAAACACAAGGGGAGAATTGATTTACATAAGTGATTGGCTGGGGGACGGCTAAAAGGGAGGAATATTGGCGTTCTTTGGGAAGGGAGATGGGTACACTGGTAAAGTGTTAGAATTATGTGCATGAGAAACCACTATTAATTGAATCTATTAACTATTATATTAGTTATTGACTATTAACAGAATCTCACTATTAACAGAATCTCAATCAATATAAAAAAGTATATAAGCAGAGGAGGAGCTGGGGAGATAATATAGAATTAAAGGTACTTGTGTCCCACTGAATTTCCAGCACTAGATATGGTCCCCTGAACACTACCAAGGGTCACTCTTGAACATAGAGAATAGTAACCTTTAAACTCTGCTGGATGAGACCCACTTTAACCCCCCAACCCCCAAATGGGCAGAAGATACAAAATAGACAGTTATCCAAAGAAGATAAACAGATGGCAAGCAGGTGCATGAAAAATTGCTCAGATCACTTATCAGGTAAGTGCAAATCAAAATGACAATGAGATTCCACCTCCTGTTTGTAAGAATATTTTAGCTCACAAACCCCCAAAGCAAAAGGTATTGAAAAGGTTGTGGAAAAAAACATACATTATTGCTGGAACATAAACTGGCTTGAAAAAATTTAAAACCAGTTTGGAGTGTTTCAGGATGCTAAAAACAGGATTTCCATACAGGAAAGCAATTCTAGTCCTAGGTATCTTTCTGAAGAACATAAAAACATTAAATTGAAAAAACATATGTGCCTTATATTCATTAGCAGTTCAATTTACAACAACGACCAGTGGAAAAACTTACATAACAAAGACAAATGAGTGGGCAAAGAAGGTGTAGAATATATACATAATGTAATGCTACTTAACTATAAGGAGGAAATCTTTTCATTTGCAACAACATGAATGGAACTAGAGATGTAATGCTAAAGTAAGCCAGAAAGAGAGAGACAAATACAGGATAGTCTCATCAGATGTGGAATACAAAGAAACAGTTAAGGAACAGACAAAATGATTAAAAATTATCCATTAGATTCTGAATGCAGAAATAAGTTGCCAGAGTATCAGAAACTGGAGGCATAAGTGATAGAGCAAATACAGTAGATGGTTGGGAAGGAATTTCAGCATGTTGGTGATGGGTATGGCATGACAACTTCCATCTGAAGAGGAATAAAAAAATCAATTCTAAAGCACATGTGGTCGTATAAAATAATGCTGCCTCAATTAAAAAATAAGAAATGAAACTATGGGTGAAATGAATAATATTCTAGGTTAGAGTATTTGTTGTTTCTGATCACTCACAACTTTCTGTAATGTTGTAAAACTTTTAAAAATAACCTTGAGCATTAAAACTCAAGGATGAAATGATGTCACTGTGGCCAAGCTATGTCAAATTGTCTTTTTATTAAAAATGAATATATCAGTTTAGATTTATTTGACAATGGTTTATATCTCCTGAGTCCAAGCTTTAAAGGTTCATTCTGTACAGTAGTGCTTCAGCAAGATACATCTCCCTCCTTGGCAGGATCTCATTTATAAGCTAGTTTCACCTTCTCTTCCTGCAGTAATAAACGTTCTTGCCTGCAAGATTTTAGATGAGATATTGTGTTCCTCTTCTTATTCTCTTCTCAACCTATTGCCCTGTAAGAAGGGTGTTTCTTTTTCTTTTTTTTTTGGTGGCTTTTAGAGGGAAAAAACTCACTTGACTCATTTCTCCAAAGCATCTCTTTTAATGTGTTTGGAATTGCTTTCTGAATACTGTCTCTCATGTTGCGTTGAGGTGTTTTGTTATACGTGAGATAGAAAATAGGAAAAACCACTTAGATGACTGCTTTCTCGATTAAAAAATATAGCTTCTATTTAATAAAAAATGTTTTGCTCCAGTCTCTATGTCTTTGAGGTTTTTAATGTTTAAACAACTTATATAACAACTTGGGGAAATGTATTTAAATATGCATGAAAAGCAATTTTTTTTAAAAGAATCTACCACAACCACTTTAGAATCTACTTTCACAGGAGTGATTTTCAAAATAGTGATGATATATGTTCTCAGAGCATTCTTACATTCTTACATTCTGTATGTGCAGGCCAGAAAGTCCTTCTGTTGTCCTTTCACAAACTTTCTTCCCAAGCAGTTTTAAAAGACTCATTTCCCAGGTATTGTAGGTTTGGGAGCAAAGGAAACCTTATCAGGATGCTGAATGGGGCTGGACTACTCAAGTTGAATCCTGTCTGCTACTTTTCTGCATCATGTTTCTGGCCAGGTCGTCTCTTGTCTACTTCTCTGTGTAGATTTTCTTTGTTTGCAAAAGGCTTTCTGATGCAATGCAGGTTTTAAAGGGTAATATCATACATACATACATATACACATGCATCATAAATAAAGAATGTTAGAAAAAATGCACCCTGATTCCTGTGAGATTAACTTAAATATACATATTACCTAAAGCATATCTATTAGCAAAAACTATGAGTATTGTACTAAGGAGCTAAACTGCATCCTGAAAGAGGACAATTAAATTTGCAGGGTTATGGTGGTAGTTAAAGGGGAAGCTATAGAAATTAACACTTTGAATCTGTTGTTTTATCTGTGAAAAGGTGACAAACATTTGCCAGTACAGTTATTTTGCCAGTTATAATGTTATTAGAGTACTAATAAATGATAGTTATTACTTATTTTAATATTTTTATCAGTTTAAATACATTTAATTTCACAGAATACATAAAAGGATAACTTTTGGGAGTTAAAATTTTAAGATTTGTCATCTTCCAACATGATCAAACCAAATAATAGATAAAACAAAAGCATCATGAAGAAAAACATTAAAATCTCAGACTAAAAGTGAGGAGCATGAAGCTAGAATATTTTAATCTCCCCTCTATTAATCGGTTTATGTCCTATTCCTGGTTCTCTAGTTTTTTTTTTTTTATAACTATCTGGTATTTAGAGGCACTGAAAGAGTTTTTATTATTCCTGAGAAGATAAAAATTTTGGCATGACTAATTCTCAAGTGCTATAAATGTGTTAATGAAAGAATGTAGTCAGGTCTTCCAAGTTTTAACTGGCTAAAATATTCTTAGCTTTATTTCCCCTAGCTATGTTTAGTTCAACTGTACAACTTAATTACATTGCAATAAGAAAACACATTATGAAAGAAGCTCTGCCAAAGACAACATACAAAGAGCACACACCAATGTTTTTGTTTATCTTGTAATATAAGGATATAATTTTGGAATGAAGTTCTACAATTTAGAAGATAAAATAAATATAAATTAGTGCTAATAGATATAGTGCTGTATCAAAGAGAAATTTCAATAAACTGAGCACATGCTTTTCATGCTGGAGGTGTAAGTATGATTCCTGAAAACAAAGCCACGAGTAATCTCCAGCACCATAGATATGTCCCCAAAACAATAAACTTAAAAACAATTTTTTGTCATTCTGTGCTCATACTATGTATTAAACTGTATTTAATATTGATTGTTGTATTGACTATGTTGTTGTGGGTACAAGTTTCAAAAACAAGCAATTCCAACCATCTCATAACTATTAATCATGGTAGAGAAATGGCATTTACACAAGTATCAAAACTATAAATCAACAAAGAGAAAATGATGACTGATGACTGTTCCTAGGTAATCTGGTCTGGGTTGATACCTCTGTGGCATTCTCAGAATTAGCTAGATGAAGATTCCTCTATGCATAAAACCACAGCAGCACAACACCATACTCCAGTATATACACTATATTCTCCAGTAGAAATGGTCCAGTTCCCCCAGAAGTCTTCAAAGCACCACAAAAGCACCACCGGGAGAGTAAATGACCCTGAACAGAGTCTATAGTTAATCCCATGACAATATACTCCAAGGACAGAGAAACCCCATATCTCTTAGGCCAAGTGAATTCCTTTTCGAATAACCCCAATATTTACTGTGCCAGGGAAGGAGGGGAAAAAGAAAGCAAAAAGCACAAAACATTGTTTATTTTTTATATATTATTTTTAATCTTTATTTATTATTATTATTATTATTTACCTATCTATTTTTGGTTGATTTCTTTGTTTGGGTGTGGTTATTGAAGTTGTTGTCCCCAATTATACTTATTTCTTTTCTCTTCTTTTCTTTTCTTTCTTTTTGTGCTATGCCATGTTTCTTATCTCAAGATCATGGCGGTTTTTATTTTTATTATTTATTTATTTATTTATTTATTTATTTGTTTTGTGGTGCTTTTTGTTAATGTCAGAGTCCTCACTGGATATTTGACACTCCTTTCTGTACTGGTGGAGTGTTTCACCTTCTTTTTCTCCTTCGTCTCTCAAATCGATAATGAGAGCCTCTAGAAGGATCCCGCCCATTTTAGGCGTATTAGACTTTTACCCCAGTATATTACTTTTCTCTTCTTCAAATGAAACCACGTAACTTGAATTAGCTAGTCCTGCCTCCCAGTTAGAGGGGGAAATAAGGGAGGCACCAAGACCAAACAGGTGCAAGACTACTAAGTAGTAGGCTAGGTACAGAGGGGACCACATATTCTAGCAGCCCTGGGGGTGAGGGAAGAGGATATGGGAGGTAGGACAAAAACGGAGGTGTAGGGAGGACAAATTGGTGATGGGAATCCCCCCTGATTTTATGTAAATATGTACCTAAAATATTATTGTTAACAATATGTAAGCCACTATGATCAAAATAAAAATTATATTAAAAAAAAAGAAATGGTCCAGTTCCACAACTTAACCTTATTAAACTACCAAGTCACTAATGTTGTTTAATATCTATAGACTGTGGACTTAGGCAAAGAAGTAATCTCTCAATACAGAAAGAAAACCAGAGAAAAGAAATAGTAGTATGGAGAACAAAAGGAAATAATCTACCCAGTGAGTTGCTAGTTTCTTATGTTTCTGATTTGTAATTTTCTCACACTATAAAATAATCCCTGATTACAAAATTCATTATTTAGTATCTATCTTCTTTTTTTTATTTTTAGTTAATATTGGCATTTTAGTTTAATTTTTTATTTTTTTATTGTGGGCAAAGTGAATTACAAATCTTTCACAGGAATATTTAAGGCACATAGTAGTAATGAATGAGGGATATTCCCACTACAATTTTGTCCTCCCTTTACCCCTGTTCTCAGCATGCATCCCACTTTCCCCTCTTTTACCCCCCCTCCCGTAATGATAGTGCAGCTGTTCTCCCCATGTACAGCTTGGTGTAGATTGGGTATCATTTCTATTGTCGTTGACTTTGGATTTTGTATTCAAGTCTGATCATATTTTATTTCCACCAAATGAACATATGACTGTTTGGCCTTGGTACCATCCATTTTTCTCCCTCCAATTATGATGCTGATCAAGGTGATTCCAGTAATGTGGCTCTATTGGAGATAAAAGAAGGGATATGGGAGGAGTCCGTGTAGGTTCTGTAAGTATCCCTTTGGAAGAAGAAAGGGGAAAAGAAGAAAAAAGAAGAAGAAAGTAACAAAACAAAATAAAACGAGACAAGACCGAACAAAACAAAACAAAAAACAATAAGGGAGTAACAAAAAAAGTACAAAAAGGATTAAGGAAAAAAAATAAAAGAGTAAACCAAAAACCAAAGCCATCAGCTACAAAGAAACAAACCAAAAAAAAACAAACAAAAACAAACAAACAAACAAAAAAAAACAAAAAAACCCCCACATAAACTCAAAAACAAAAATGAAAGCAAAAACAAGAAAAGAGAAAAGGAAAGAAAGAAAAAAAAAATAAAAACAGACCAGCCACTTCTTAAAAAAGGGTTGTGTTTCTTTTTATTTTGCTTAGTCACAGTAAACATTGGGGGAAATTAGAATGGGAATTCTCTTGGCCTAATCTACCTGAGAATAGACACTATTTTAATACTATTTTTTCTGTTTTATTTTTGATTGCTTGTGCCATACTAATACATATATCGTTATGATGATATACACTAATCAGAAAGTGGGTGTAATTGAAATAAGGTGACTTATGTTAACAATTAAAAGTGAAATTAGGGATTGAGGAGATAGTAAATATCTTGGGCCCATGTGCAACATGGGTTTTCTCCCTGGCATCACATGACATCCTTAGAATCACTGAATTTAGCGCTCTGGAGATCACAGAGGTGGCCCCAGTGGTTCAGGGCTTCACAGGAAGTAAGAGACAGTTATTTAGTTGTAACAGCAATAACTGCTACTCTGCTGTTATGAGAAACACTTCATGCTCAGGGCCCAGCAGTTGAGAATTGCTGAAAATGGCCCTGAGAGGTCCCTTGAGCACAGACTGTATGATGATGCAATCCAGCCAAAAAAAAAAAAAGTATCCTCTTTTATATGAGGACAGTGAACACAAGGCAAAGATAGATAAAAGTCTAAAAGTCTAATAGTCTAATAGGCCAAGACCTCTAAATTAACAAGAGATATCAATATTATAATCTAATGTATTATACAGGAGGAGCTTCAATTCCATTTGAGTCACTTCAAGCTTTATTCTGCAGACTATGAAGACCACCAGGCTCTACCTAGAGAGCTAGATTGTTGACACTACTGAAAAGGAATGCAACAACTATTGGTTGTTTTTATATTCTCAAACTTTGTCTTAATCACCTGTATCTTTTCCAGTTATTGCCAATTAAATTGTATACTTGTAGTGATGTGGCAACTCTTGATAAATCAAATTATATTCATAGGATTAGCTTGAATCGTAATAAAACCTTTCTACTGAGGGTTAGAATGTTGAGATCTAAACTGCATACTGCACATACTTAATAAGGTCTCAGTAAATATTTTTTAAATTAATAAGCAATAAAACATAGCAAGGCAATTTTTCTCTAATGTAGATTATAAATTTCAAAAGACATTAAAGAAAGTGCATTTTATATTGAGCTTTGGATTAATTTGAAGCTACTGAGCAGCTACCAAGCAGAAAACTATTGGGTTTTTTGGTTTGTTTATTTGCTTTGGTTTTGTTGTGGGGAGAAGGGGTTTAATTACAACCAGAGGTGCTCAGAAGCTACTCTAGACCCTCCTGACAGTGCTCCAGGCACCATGTAGAACTGGGTATCAATCTCAGTTGGACTGCAAGTAGAGTGTCTTTACCTCTGTACGAATCTCTATCCCTATAAGGAAACTGTTAAGTTAAAATATTTTATTCCTAATTGTGTCTACAATTTTCTTTTTTCACTGATTATCTTTGCTGGATGTAGACCCTTGGGATATCTCTTTGGTTGATTAGCATCAGAAGCCTGAAGGTCTTGAATATCTATCACTGTCTCACATGTAATTATGATGACTGGCACTTTAGGAGAAAATTTCCTCATAGAGACCTTTCATTTTCTAAATATTCTAGACTGCAAAGATTGCTGGCTTATCATAATTGCCTTATGTTTATAAAATAAGGGTCAGTAAATCTCTGTTGACTGAAATTTCACTTAAATCAGTAATAGGGCTCTTTATCAATTACAATGTGGGGAGAAGGGTCTGCCAAGTGGTATCGTGTGTGAACTATGATGATTACAGGGGAGAGACATAAGCAGGGAGAGTCAATCATCTTTTTACATTCTAATTATTTGCAACGATATCCTATTGACCAGATACTGTGTTGGAAGCCATATAATTATGAACACAATAAGCATATCCTTGCTCTAATTGAAAGTAGAGTGCCTAATGGACATTGGTGGAGGGATTTTAGTAGTATGGTAATGTATTTGGAGGCTATGTGAAACTGTAACCCTAAAATATATAGTTTCATAAGCCATCATTATCCCAATGTAAAAAAATTAAAGAATTGAATGGGCAGACAGGAAGGAAACTAGAGTTCTAGAGAAGAGCTGGAAGGGATGAATTCTGGGCTAGGAGGTAGAATGAAAGAACACAATTGGAGAAACTGATGTCTGGGTTGTGTCCCAAGGGAAAAGGAGGTAAGGGAACTTTAAATGGATTATTAATAAGTGGGATTCCATTAAAAGGTACTCTAAAGATCTAAAGTCTAATTTGCACATATGTGGATTGTTTTCTTTCCTGGGTTGGGAGGCATAAAACTAGCCGAGTGGTTCCTAGTCAGTCTCCCCACTTCCACCCTTCATTGGAGATCTATGTTAGCCTGTTCTGGCTTGCAGCTTCAAAGAGTTTGAGAAACACTGAACAAAACTTTCTTTTTTCTTTAAAAAATAGATTATTTTTAATGAAGGTAAAATTGGTATACAAGTTTACAAATGTTTGTGTGTTTTAAGGGTCCCAGGTTAAAATATTATGATTACCATTGCTGCCAGTGTATACCACTGTGTAAAGTGAGGAACAAGGGATGTAAAAATGAGTGTTTTCACCTCTCTTCTTGCAGCATCTCAGATGCCACCATTTGGGGAAATGCCTGACATAGATTAAGTCAGAATTAATTAAGGCCATAGGTGTTTGGAGGTTGCGCCTTTTTCTCAAAAAAAAGAACTTCAGAAGGTAAAATAGTAAAGCAGGATAGTTCTTAGGGAATGAAAACTACTTAGAAAGAAATGAAGGAAATATGTGTTCAATTAGAAGAGGTAAGCAGTGAGAGAGGGACAAGCAAATGAGATAAGTATTCAAGGTGAAACATAAACTTGAAGAGCAAGCCCAGAAGCAAATTTTATACTATTATTCCAAATGGGTTTGTTTGTTTTTATAAAATCTTTATTTAAGTACCATGATTACAAGCGTGATTGTAGTTGGGTTTCAGTTATAAATAGAACACCCCCTCTTCACCAGTTCAACATTCCACAACAAATGCCTCCCTTCTTTCCTAACCCCTATCTGTATTCAAGACAGACATTCTATTTCTCTCACTCATTAAGATTCTCATGATACTCCAGGAGATTAGACACTGACCGTCCAGCCTTGAACCCTGAATCCCAGACATAGAAACGACACAGTTCTTCACAACAGCTACAGGAACCAAATCCCATCTGGGACATCCTGAATACTGCTTGAACACCAACATGTGTCAGCTCTAATATGATATCCTGACAACTAGGAAATTGGGAACAAATGGACCTAAGAACAGGTTATCCTCTTTCACCAACTAACAATAAGACAAAATCAGAAGACTTGTCACACTTTGGACTGTGCAAAAGCCAAGAACGTGATCTACAGATGACTGGCTGATAGAACCATGACTGGGCAGTATGTATCCTGGGACCAATAAGAAAGCCCTAGTCTAGGGTTTGTTCTACGACCTACACAACAACCATGATCTCTAAATCCAGAGACCTGACTGGGGCAATTGTAACTGAATGGGTCTTCTGGAAACTTAACGAAAGACAATATCCCAGGTTCCATCTGAGGTTCAGCACAAGGGCCAAGACCACCAACCACAGAAGACAGATTAAAATGACACTGAGGAAACAGAACTTCTAAAATCACAAAGAAAGACTTCATCGTAAGTTCCACTCCTTGACCTGTGCAGAGACTGAGATCTCTAGATATAGAGGTCTGATTTTATCATCCAGATTGGAGCAGAAGTCTTCCATACACCACATAAACACCAAGGGGAGAGTAAATGAACTTGAAAGAAGTCCATAGATAATCCCATGACAATATATTCCAAGGGTGGAGAAACCCTGTATCTGTAAGGCCAAGGGGATTCCCTTTTCGAATGACCCCAATATTTACTGTGCCTATGCAGGAGGGGGAAAAAAAAAGAGACAAAAAGCACAAAATAATATTTTTTTCCTTTATTTAGTTTTTGTCGATTTCTTTGTTTTGGTGTGGATATTGAAGTAGTTGTCCACTTTTTTATTTATATATTTACTTTTTTCTTTCTTCTTTTCTCTTCTTCCTTTTTGTGCTGTCATGTTTATCTCAAGACCATGGCAATTATGTGGTGCATATCTTTATTGCTGCAGTGCTCACTGGATATTTTATTTGATACTTCATTTTGAACTGTTGTGGTTTTTCACCTTCTTTTTTCCCCTTCGGCTCTCAAACCGAGGATGAGAGGCTCTAGAAGGACTCTGCCCATTGTTGGCGTAGTTGATTTTTACCCCATTTTATTAGTTTTCTCTTCCTCAAACAAAACCACATAACTTAAACTATCTAGTCCTGCGTCCCAATTAGAGGGGGAAGTAATGAAGGTACGAAGACCAAACAGTTATAAGATCACTAAGTAGTAAACTAGACACAGAGGGAACCACTCATTCTAGCAGCCCCTGGGGTGAGGGTAGAGGATATGGGAGGCAGGATGGGAACAGGGTGGAGGAGGACAATTCGGTGATGGGAATTCTCCTGATTCAATGTTAATATGTACCTGGAATATTACTGTGAACGATATGTAAGCCACTATGAATAAAATAAAAATTACATTAAAAAAGGAATCAAAGAATAAAAAAAAAAGATTGTAATGATAGTTGTCAGTGTAGTTATTTCCCTAACTGCACTCACCACTCTTTGTGGTGAGCTTTATATTGTGAGGCAGTCCTTTCCAGCCCTCATCTCTATTGTCTCTGGACATTATTACAAATTAATTTTTCTTAAAACCCATAGTTGAGTGAGACTACTCTGTGTCTATCTCTCTCCCTCTGACTTATTTCACTCAGCATAATAGATTCCATGTACATCCATGTATAAGAAAATTTCATGACTTCATCTCTCCTGATGGCTGCATAATATTCCACTGTGTATATGTATCACAGTTTTTTTTTTAGCTATTCATCTGTTGAAGAGCACTGGATGATGCTCAGGGGTTACTCTTGGCTTTGTGCTCAGAAATTGCTCCTGCTCGGGGGATTGAACCAAGATCAGTCCTGGGTCAGCAGCTTGCAAGGCAAACGGCCTAACTGCTGTGCAATTGCTCTGGCCCCCCAAATGGTTTTTTTCCTTGGAGTTTTGCATACATAAAAGTTAATCTTGTCATTGACACTGTTGATGGTTTTTTTTTTTTCAAAATTTTATCCCTTATGTTTTCAAATTGATACCTAGAAGTGAAATTTCTAGATCATATGGTAGTTCTATATTTAATTTTCTGAGACATGAACAGATTATTTTTTTCTACTTACTTTGTGCAAAAGTAATTGAAGAGGGACAAGTTTAGAAGCATAAACACATTTGTGAAAGCAATTTCCTGTAAAAGACTAAAATATAAAAAGGAAGATTATACATTCACCATGTATTTTGAAGAAGAAATCACTAGATTTGCAAGTATGTTGTAAAGAGGAGAAGGACAAACTAGATAAAGCAAAATGTTCCTTAGACTTTTTTGGCTTGAGCTCTGGACAGATGATAATTTCATTTTCTCAACTGTGAAAGGAAGACAATTTCAAAGGTCAGGGATGTTTTGGACAAGTCACACTAAGCATAGCAGTGAAGGCAGAATAAAATGCTTTCTTTTAAAATTTTTTTCTAATTATTTGTGTTTATTTTAGTTTCTTGTGATTAAAGTAATATTTTATTATAATATTCTGTGTTTCAAGTGAGCATCATTGAAAATCAGATATTCTATAGATCCTCTTTATCCTAATTGGTACTTCTTTTCTCCTTTCCATTCAGGTAGCCACTAGTTGATATATACTAATCCATTTTTTAAAATTTAGTCTATATAGTTTCTGTATATATTATGTATGAATGATATCATATATTGTTTGTTTTTTCCTTGTTTGACTTATTGCACAAACATAATATTTTTATGTCCATCCATGTTGTTGCAAACTGTGGGATAGAATGGGAGATGAGGTGAGCCTCACCAAGCTGTACTCAGAGCTTACTTCTGACTCTGTGTTCAGGGGATAATAAGCAGTGCTGGAGATAGAACAGAGGTCAGCCACATACTGACTTACTTACCAAGGTGAGTAGCTTAATGTTTGTGCTATCTCTCTGGTCCCTTAATATTTCAGTATAGTTCGTTAACAGTTATTCCATTGTAAATATATGCCATATGTATTTATATTTATCACTTGATGAGCACTTAGATTATTTCTACTTCCTGGTTCTATTAAGCAATGCAACAATAAGCATGGAAAATATATACATATATATATTTTTAAATTAACATTTTATGTTTTATGAAAATTTGAGAAATGGCAATTTCTACTTAAAATTTTAAATTAATTTCTGTATTTCTCTCCACAATGATGCACAAATTTATATTCCTACCAACGTGGTTTAAGGATTCCCTTCTTTCTACATCCTCTTCAACACTTGTTTTTCTCTTTTGGATAACAGCCATTTGCACAGGTGTTCAGTGATATCTCATTGTTATTTTGATTTGCATTTCCTAATAAGAGATGATGAAGATCTTTTCATATGCCTATTGGCCATCTGTATTTCTTCTTTGGAGAAGATTTTATTCAGATCTCTGCTCATTTTTTAATTGGGTCATTTTTTAATTGTTGAGTTAGATGAGTTCTTTGTATATTTAGGATATAAACCTTTTGTGAAATGTACAATGTGTAAATTTCCCATTTAATAGGATGTCTTTTCATTTTGATGTGAGTTTCCCCCCCCCCCCCGTAAACAGCTTTTTCAGTTTGATGTAGTACCATTTTATTATTATTTTTGTTTCCTTTCCCATTGGGATTGAATTAGAAACATATCACTGGGTGGTATCAAAAAGTATATAACTTATGAAAATATTAATTTAAATGGTTGTGATTTTAGATTTTTCATTCAAATGTTTCATTTATTTTGAGTTAATTTTGTGTATGGTGTTAGGTAGTCAATTATTTTTATTTCGTATGACTGTCCAGTTTTCCCATTACTATTCATTGAGGAGACTTTATTGTATACTCGAGTGCTTTTGATCTAAAATAATTTGAAGAGATAATACATATAAAGTGGAAGAGCAGTATCTGTATAATAGATACTTTGGTGTGAAAAAAAAGAAATAAAAAAGAAAGCTAAAAAAATGTGAATAAAGGAAGATTGTTGTCTTAAATAGGACATACTAGAATGTGTTTGTTGTGCTGGTGAAAGTGATAGATAAAATGCTGGAGTCAGAGAAACTAATCAAAGGAACAGTCTTTAGAAATAAAGGTGACTGTAGGCAAGACCCAGAAAGGGTAGTAAGAGATAGAGGTAATACAGAAAAACAAAGGACCTGAAGAGTAAATAGGTTTACTTATTGATACATAGAAAAAGAAGAACTCTTAATTATATGTAATTAATCAAAAACAAGAAAAGTTCATACTAAAATAAAGGAATAAGCAAGTCTGGGAAGAAATGTGGTGAAAGAGTAGAAAAGTAAATCCAAGAGAGATATCTACTATGATTACCAGGAATTGTTAGATACTTGTTTGGCATTTGAGATCTCTATTTGGTTGCAAGTGGATTACCACATAAGTGTTATATCACTTTCCTATGATTTACCATAATTAGCAATGGCAACCAAATGGACTTAAGAACTAGATTCAGAATTAAAACCAGCAAACTCCCTTGGTAACAAGTACCAGAAGATATAACTAAAATGTAAAGAAATTTCCATTTTCCCTACTTTCTTTACCAAAAAGTCTTTACAAGAAAAACAACATGGAGGCTGCTTTCAAAATATAATTATATGGACTCAGAAGTATTTCTTTATACTTACTGAGTAAAAGCACTGCTAGTAAATAAAATGTATTGATCACATTGATAACCACTAATATGCAGCATAGCCTGTCTAAAAGCATATACTTCATTATTCTTATACTATGAAAGTTAGTTCTTGTGACAGTAGAGAAAAGATGGTTCTCTAGGTTGAGTCTGCCATCTTCTAATCTCTCAGCTAGCTGCATAATAAAACTCTTACTCTATCTGTCACTCTCTCAGTTTATTGACTCTGTTGAGTAGCAACAGACTTTTGA
Source organism: Suncus etruscus (assembly GCF_024139225.1). Classification (NCBI taxonomy): domain Eukaryota; kingdom Metazoa; phylum Chordata; class Mammalia; order Eulipotyphla; family Soricidae; genus Suncus; species Suncus etruscus. The sequence goes on from NC_064855.1 coordinate 78,604,893, forward strand.
TACTGATAAGTGTTCTGGTATTTTGGGCTTTTGATAGAAAATGTGATATAAAAAAGAGTGAAGTTAGTTGAGGTGGTTGCTTGGGAGCAATTAACCACCAATTTAAACTGGGCGGCAAAGACATGGGAAAAAAGGAGGAATGATGAAGAATATAAAGCACTCACTTAAATATAGTCAAGAGAATAAAATAATTTATATGGTGTAAATGGTATAATAAATGTGATATAATAAATAAAGATAATTATGGTAGTACACTTTAGAAGGTGTCTAGAAAGAAAGTATAGAAGGTAAGGCACTTGTCTTGAATGCGCCTGTGGTCCTCACCCTGGTTCAAATCCCTGGCACCACACAAGGTTTACTTCTGAGCACAGAACCTGGAACAATCCTTGAGCAATACCTGGGCATATTCAAAATTCCTTCCTGTGTATGTCAAATGTCACTGGAATGGTGATAATAGTATGGATGGAAAAGAGGATAGTGAGGAAAAGCTTTTAAGGAAAACATCTAAAAGGGGAAACAGTACATGAAGGTGGAAAGAAAATATAGCAAATATAAAGTCAGAAAGTTAAAGAATGTGGGCATTCATAGATGAGAAATGAGTTTAATATGTAAAATGAGATCATTTTCTGCTTCACTTCTTAGTCCCTAGATAAAAATAGAAGCCCTCAGATGAAAGTTAAGATTGACAGAGAATATTATTTTCAGGTAGCAGCTAGGTTAGGTAGCAGCTGAAGTTAGAGACATTTGGAGTATGAGGATAATGGATTTGGAATTCTACGAAGCCAAGAAAGGACTAAAATAAAACAGGAATGGATGTGACCAGAGCAATCAGACAGCAGGTTGGGCACCTTCTATGTGGCTGACCTCGGTTTGATCCCTGGAACCCATATAATATCACATGCTCCACCAAAAGTGATCCCTCTGAACAGAACCAGGAATAAGACATGAGCACCAAAGGTATGCCCTCAGCAAAACAAAACCAATCAAAAGAAAATTGAAAACAATGCTTGCTTCAGCAGCACATATACTAAAATTGGAACGACACAGAGAAGATTAGCATGGCCCCTGTGCAAGGATGATACTCAAATTTGTCAAGTATTCCATATTAAAAAAAATGAAAAGAAACCAACAAAAAAGAGAGAACAGGAAAGAGAGGTCTGGAATAGATTGGATCTGCAGGATTGAATGAGTCAGGATTCAATGAAAAATACATTCACTCACCAGAAGGTGAGGAATGAACAAAGAGGGAATAAATCTTGAAACTATAAGCAGAAATTGGGTTTATGGAAATAACACTGGGTTTATAGAAAGACCTCCAAAGTAGACCTGTTTTTCTCCCCCTATTGCTCAACATTGATATTAAATTGATATTAACTCTCTTCGAAGAGATGAAGTAAGTGGTTGAATAGGTAACAGAATTATACTAAAGGAAAGAGAAATATTTATTTAAATCATTTGCAAATTGGTTTCTATTTTTGATCAAAATATTACTGTCTTTTTTGATAATCTGCAGTAGATAGAATCTAAAGAAGCAAGTAGAGTCTTTATAATTTTCCTCACTAAGGAATAACATTGCTCATAGTTTTGTAAAATTCTGTGGTTTCTCATCCAACACACACCTGTCTTAATCTTCATTTAAGTGATACACATATTGAGAATCAAAGGGGAGAGGAGGAATGTCAAGAGAATTTACCATTTACCCTGATTGTCTCAAAGAGAGGAGGAGGTGATATAGGCAGCTGAGAGAAAATTAGGGAAGCATAGGAGTGTTAAGAAGAGTGGGAAATGATCACAATGACTGCATGCTGATATCAACAGGCAATCGACATGGGAAGGCAAAATAGGTTACTGAGCAATACTGGGCACATAGTTGATTTCTGCCAGTTAGCTCCTTCCCCTCCAATATTTCTAAAAGTGGTTTTCTAATACTTTCCTCTACTCCCCCATGAAATGAAATGTCATTGGAGAAGCTCATTTACTCTATAAAATTTATAACAAGTTTTAAATGATCACATGGGTCAAATTGAATTTCAGATTCTGCTCAGTAATTGCTGCCAATGTCACTGGTAGATGCTATGAGATGATTCTGCTCTCTTTTAGATGTTGATTTAAGAATATAAAAGAAAGAATAAAAATGACAAATATAAAAACTAAATAGCTTTTAATTCATTTCTTGACACATATGTAAAACTAGAAAATGACTTATAAAAGAATATGGTATGAACTTGTTTTGTCAGAAATCACTTGATGGGGTGAGAGAACTCTGGGTCCTTTAAAGTGCAAAATTATTTAAAATTAGGTGACAAGATGATAATTTATGATTATCTAAAGGTTTTTTTTTTTAGTTTTCCAAATCTCTCATGTATACTCTAAAATAATTCTAAGAACAAATTCTTAGAATTATTTTCCTAAATAAAGTTTTCAAATTTTAGGAAACAGAAGCTATTGATTTCTTTCTCCCCTACAATGTTGAGCTGTAATGATAAATAACATCGCATCCTAGCATACTTTTTTTGGATCAGTACATCCAAAAAAAGTATGCTAGGATGCGATGTTATTTCAAGGTACAAAAAATTAAAATTGTAATTTTAATTTAAAAAAAGAATAGAAATGAGTTTGTATTTCTTTCTCTTTCTAATCTATAATATAATTTCCAAGAACTCTGCTCCTGTTAGAGACCTAATCTCCAAGGTCATAACTCTTGCTCTTGCTTTCTCTTGACAGCACCAAAGTCACGAGATAGCAGCAGGAGCAAGAAACTGCTGACCCCGGAGAGCGGAGGTAGACAGGGCCGGACTCCAGTAATGGAAAGCCCCTCTTTTTGCAGCACGGGGCTGGGCTGCAGGTTCTGAGCAGGCAGCAGGTTCACAATAAGGAGGGTCTACATCAGAGCTCAGCAGGGTCTGAAGTCCCCTTGCACAGCGGTAGAGTTTGGGGAAAGAAGTGGAAAGGGGTCCAGATTTATCCATGTCAATGACGCTTTATCCTAGGAAACAGTTTCCTGACCACTTTTACTTTTACTTCTGGGTCTTTTTTCAAACCCTGGTGACCAAGGAGCCGTGCGCAACATAACTAGGTGGAAGGACTATTCCTTTAGCTGCAGACTGAAAAAGATGCACACAGTAAATCCTTCTGAATCTTTTTTCCCTGATGATTTGGGTTTGAGATAAAAAATTCTCCTTGCTCAGTGGATAAGGCTTCCAGTGAATAGCTTATTCTTCTTCTTTTGTTTTATTATTGCTAAGGAGGAAATTGTGGTCTTAGCCAACAGAAAGAGAATCCTCAAAAGACATCTTCTGCTCAAGGGGTCTCCTGTCCTTCAAAAGTCAAAGTTGTCCTCTTACCTCTCCCTCACTGTGTACAGAGGCAGAGATAATAAAGGAGGAGAGCTGAGTCATATCAGCACACATGACTTTATTTTCTTGTTCCTCATTCAGATTCTTGGATACCTTTTATTTTTTCAGCCCTCTATTTCTGTAAGTCTGGTCTTCCAGACTTTGCTATTCCAGTTTTAACTAAATCTGGGAATAAGAATAACTATTTTTTAAAACAGTGTTGTACATAGAATTGATACAAAATAATCAATTGAATTAACTTTATTACCACTATTAGTTGAATATCGACTTGTGTGCTAGATTATGTGTTGGACATTTCTTATCCATTGTATTTTCATCTTGACGGTAGTATTTTTATCTCCCCTTTACAGCAAAGAAAACTGAGTTAGAGAAAGACTTTTACTACACACCAATGACACATGCTAATTTGAATTGTTGCAGTGTAGATTTGAGTTACTCTTAATTTGGATTTTTTGGAGGATGACATTGGTGGTTAGGCAAAACCTGATGGTGCTACTCCTGCATCTGTGTTGGTGAGATTCTCTCTACATTGCATTGGTGGAGATCTGGATGAATTTGAATTAGCCACATGACAGGTTAATGCTTGACCTCTATACTGCTTTTCTCTAGTCCAATAACTAATATTTAAATGCCTCTTTGGTCTTCTAATATAAAGTAGGTTTGGCAAATTGAACTGAGGGCCAGAGATACAATTTAACAGATAAATTGATTGCCTTGCATGTAGCCAACTTGTTGGATCCTTAGCATCAACCAGGAGTGAATAATTCCTGAATGTAGAGTCAGGAGTAAGCCCTGAACATTGTTGATGTATTTAATATGTGTGTGTATATATATATATATATAATGTAAAAATTCTTTTAAAAACATTTTATTGGGGGCCAAAGAGATAGCATGGAGGTAAGGCCTTTACCTTTCTTGCAGAAGGTCACTGGTTCGAATCCCGGCATCTCATATGGTCCCCCGAGCCTGCCAGGAGCGATTTCTGAGCATGGAACCAGGAGTAACCCCTGAGCACTGCCGGGTGTGACCCAAAAATCAAACAAAAATAAAACAAAACAAACAAACACACACACACACGTTATTGACATCTTAAAGCAAAAATAAAAAGAATAGTATAACAAAGAGCTATATATCATCACACAGCTTCAAAAATGATCTTGTTTTACCTAAACCTGCAAAGTCTAAATTATTTGTAAGAATTTCCAATATATCATTTCATCTGTAAGTATTTAGATAGTACATATCTAAAACATTTGCCTCTTAACACAACTGTAATAATATTATTTTAGATAAATTTTAAAATTAGATTAAAAGCAATGAGACTATTCTGAGTCTTTAAATATTTAATTAAAAAAGATGTCAAATGCTAATTCTTAAGGAAGAATGAAATAGGAAAAAAGCTATTTGCTAATGCATCCAAGTATTTCTGAAACAAAGCATTTAAGTGCATTCATTCAAAATATAATCTCTTTCAAAAGAGGAAAAGTGTTGAAAGTAAAATAAGCTGTAACAACACAGAGAGAAATTTTAGTATTAGGATATATATGCTGCATTTCAAGTATTGAAATTTTTTCCTGTGTCCTTGAATATGATGCCAAGGGGAAAAAACCTTATTAGATGCCTTATTACACATCACCAGATTTATGATTTGCTGTCTTTCAGTGCCACTAGTTTTCAAGGATGACACTTTCTTCATGATTATCTATCAAAATGATATTCACTCATTGGGGGGTCACTAGCAGTGCTGGGTGTGGAAAGAATCAGGACTAATCACAGAGATTCTTGGCCTTTTGGTGTGGGACTGACAGTGTATGCACAGACAATGCTAGAGCCCCTCCTCCAGGATCACCCCAGTGCTGCTGAACCATTAAGGTCACATTGAACAATGTCTGGGGAGTAATGACATTTTAGGGGTTGACCTTAGGGACTTGTGCATGACAGGTACATGCTCTAGCCCTTCAAACTTTCTCTTTCACCATATATTTTCTATTGTATAAACCAAAGAATATGGTTTTATAAAATAATAAATTAATAACAAATAGATATCTATTAAATATTTAGTTTATTCATAAACAACCTGAAAATTATTTAACTGCAAATTTAAATGAAACAATTTAACTGCAAATTTGTTTTAAATTTGTATTTTGTATCAAAGGAAGATCAATTTTCAGAGGGTTGTCAACATAAATTGAGGAACATGTTTTTACTCTCTTCAGTTTCCAGAAAGGACATTGGATTCTTCACTAGAAAAGTCATTGATATTGTGAATGTTCTTTTTTCTACATGGCATACATTCTTAAGAACATATATATCATCTTCAAATCTATAGGACTCATATTGAGTCATCACCAATGGAAGATATTATATTAGACATGAGTATGAAATGGTAAATCAGTCTCAGCCCTCTGAGAAGAGACAGATATTAAACACCCTCACCTCCATATAAAATTAGAAAGCGTGTCATAATAAAAAATAAGGTATTATAAGAAGTGACAATAGGGATCTTGGAATTGGAAGTGGAAAGTGACAGAAGCCTAGTGAGGAAGTGATATGTGACTGAAAAACTGATTGGAAGTCAGATAGATAAAGAAGCAATATTAGATCAGAGAAAATAGGATAAGCAAAGATCCTGAAGGATTCAAGGACCCGACAAGTTCAAGCACTCAAAGCAAAAAACTGTGGGAGAGGATGGTGTGGAAGCAGATGAGGCTGGAAAACTAAATAGGGGATATAGATCATATTTAAATACTTGAATTTTATCTAAATTTATAATTCATTGAAAAAATTAAGACTGAAGAGTGGTTTTGCCTTCAAAAATGTGTGTGTTGTATATATTGTGTATAGTAAATGGTGGTGGTGGTAGTAATGGTGGTGTCAGTACTAACCCATGACCTCACTCATTGAAGTGCAAGCTGATTGCTGAGCCATAGCCCTGTATCCCCTTACTAAAGTAACTTAAAGATTAATTTGGGCACCAGAGTGATAGTACAGCATGTAGGGCATTTGTCTTACATGCAGCTGTCTCAGTTCGATCCCCAGTATTCCAGATGGTCCCCCGAGCCAGCCAGGAGTATTTTCTGAGCATAGAGCCAGGAGTAACCCCTCAGTGCCGATGGGTGTGCCCACTCCCAGAAAAAAATTAAGTTGTTTGCTGTTTAGAAGTTCTACTGGAAACCCTGAAGAGAGAGAGAGAGAGAGAGATAAATTAAGATAATTATTCCATCCAGGTAAAAGAATGTGTCCAAGCAGAAAGAAAGAAACTTATAAATTAAATTTTATAGGTACCTAAGATACACTAAAGCTGAAGTGGGTGATTACCTTGCATTTACCCAGCCTAGGTTATATCTCCCAAATTTTATAGAGTTTATAGAGTCCTGCCAGGAGTAATCACTGAGCACAGAGCCTATAGAAAGCATTCAACATGGTTTATTGTGGCCCCAAACAAAAATAAACAAGCAAACAAAAAACTACAGAAACTAGGTAGTTGTTTATCCGAATCACCATATGATTTACACATAAATCAGAAACTTTATCTAAATTTTAGGTTTTGAGAATCCTTTCTAAATATTGATAAATATGTCACTTTTCTGGTATCTTATTATATATAGTTTCTAAAGTTAATTAACCACATACTAGGCACCATGTACTGTGCTAAGTGCTCCATTTTTTAATGAGGGGGAGGAGGCATCTCATTTCATTTTTCCATTAATCCTGAGCATATTTGAGTTTTTAGAGGTTAGGAAGTGGAAATTTACAGAGGTTAAGTGACTAAACCACTCACATAATTAATGGATAACAGATCTGAACTCATTTGTTCTCTCCAACTTTAAAGCTTGAGGCTCTCAATTACATTATGTTACTGTCCCCACAAATCTAGAGTGACCATGCACAACGGATTATTTCCAAAGCTATCCCAACTGTCCCTGCCCCTTAGCATCCACTCTTGTATCATTTCCTCCTCATGGCTTGAATGGACCTAATGACTTACCCATAACATTTAGGAAATGTCAAAAATGACGGGATATTGCTCTTAGATTAGATTATAAACACTGACTTCAGTCTTAATAGCACACTTCTTGCCTCTTTGCTAGCTTCCTTTGTCTGAACTAGTTGCATGTAGTGAACTGCCCTTTGGAGAGGAGTCGATATGACTTCCAGGGAACAGCCCATGTGAAACTAAATTCCATGACAATCACTAGTCAACTTAAAAACAATTCCTGTCCCTTATGAGCCTTGAGATTTCTGTAAACAAATTAACAATATGATTGCAGACTATGAGAGACTGAACAAAGGGAAAAGTTGAGCCATGTCTAGAGGCCCAACCTATAGAAACTAAGATAACAGAGTTACTTTGTGATATCAAATTTGAGGGGGAATTTGTTACACAGCAATTGACAATACAAATCAAAGAATACTTTCCATTTGTGAGATGTTTCATACTCTCAGAAATATTATTTTCAAAATAATATTACTTTAAAGGATATTATTCTTTTCCTCTTAAACATAGCAGCTATACTTAAGAGTATAGCATGCATTTTCAACATAAAATTTTTTTCGCCTAGTTTTCATTGCCTAATTTCCATCTCTAAAACCATTTGAAAAGTGCTGTCTAGCAAGGGATTAATTTTTTTCTTTGTACTAAATTATTAGCAAAGAGGCACATTTAAACCATCTGGCCTGAGTGTTTTGTTGGACTTTAAATTTATAGCAGTCAGTTGGATTTCTTACCCTGTACAGGGCTTTCATAATCCCTGTATCAATTCCCACTTCAAGAGAGGGACATGGATTTTAAGCCGTCAATCAGTATTTTTGCTAGTTGAGATGAAACATAAGGGGCAAAATAAAAAGAAAATTAACACAGACTCCTGCTCAAATTGGGCAAGGCCACAAAGAATTTTTCTAAAATGTTTTCCCAGAAGGAGATAATTACTGTGGGAGCAAGTAATCTTCATGTTTGGCTTGAATAACCACAGAAACAACAAAATGCAAATATTTGAAAAAATGATGAGAAATTAAAGAAAGATTTTTTACCACATTCTCATGGGGACATCCTCAATATTTATAGTTATAGTTTTTAGTCAAGTAAAGTAGTTTTATTTCAAAAATGTAAGTCAGAGAGAGAAAAGTGAAAGAAGAATCAGGTAAACAGAGAAAGTACACAGCGCAAATTGTGATAATAGAAATAAAGAAGGTGTTAATTTGGTTTGGTTTTAAACAGTGAGATATATGTAGATGTATATAAACATATATACTCATACCTTTGCCTTATTTGAAGGAAATATCTAGGAAATAAAAATGTATTCATTTCGCAAACGGTTGCTTATCATCTACTATGTATCCCAAGCAAGTTCTTTTTTTTTTTTCTGTATAAAATCTTTATTTAAGCACCATGATTACAAGCATGATTGTAGTTGGGTTTCAGTCATAAACAGACTTCACCAGTGCAACATTCCTACCACCAATGGCCCCTCTCCCCCATCCAAGCAAGTTCTTAATGTAAAGGATTCTATGTTGCAGAATAAGAGATACACTGCTTCTATTCTGATAAAGTCTATAGTAGAATGGAAAAGACAGCTAAGTAAAAGGTAAAGCAATGAATCAACAAATAACTACAGGTTGTGATTGTGATTGAAAATAAAGAGAAAAAATTGTTTACATTAGATTGTCAGAAACATACTTGTCTGAGAACCTAAGCAAGTGTTAGGAAGTGGGACCAGAAATGAGAGCATGTGTATTATTCCAAAAGCTGTAAGTTCTGTGAGTCTGGAGGCTCTATTAGGGTGAGATGGAACAAAGGGGTAGTCATGTGCCAAACAATATGGGGCTTTGGAGACCTAGAAAGAGTAGCATTTTGCTGAATCCTTTCAGAATTTAAATAGCATGATCAAGCTTTTGTTTTCAAAAAATCACTCTGATTGTTCAAGGAAGAATTGACTATTAGCAAGCAAGAATGGATGTCAAAAGGTGGGTAGACATCTATGGCAGTTATTCCAAGCTAGAGACAGTAGTGGTTTGGAGTGATTTGGAGTGGAAGCTAGTAACAGATATAAATAAAGTCTATAAGGAGGCTGAAAAAAATTTGAAGGTGACTAGGATGAGAGGACTAAAGAAAAGAATAAATCAATTATACCACTTTGTTTTATATATGAATATATATTCATATATATTATATATTTTTATATATATTAATTTATATATATTTATATATATTAATTGAACATAATAATAGTTCTGTGCTGAAAAACTCCTAAAGAAATCAGTATTTTGAGTAGTTGAGGATCTTTTTCAATAGTCTATAAGATACTCAGGTAAAGTAATTTATGAAATAGCATATATTGGTTGAATCTAGTAAGTAGAAAGCCATTCAGATCTGAGTAAACTAAATATATAGTATGTAGCATTGCTTTTTTGATAATTCTAATGATTGTAATATGATTTGTATAGTTATGGAAAGGACATTTTTAAAGGGTATGAAGTACTTATTATAAGACAGGCATGGCAACATAATATTATTTCACTTAATTTTATAACAATCCTCTTGGATTACCTCCTTTTTGCAGATGAGGAAACTGAGATATAATGGGTTAGTAATCTACCGAAAGACATAAAGTTAGAATTCAAAATTAAGTTTTCTTGTGTTACCAAAAGCCAGTCCTATATTTACATATACTGTAAAGCAGATATTTCCTCCTGCCTTTCATTTAGTTTCATAATTTTTTCACTGTTCTTATCTTTTATTGTTCAATACAATTGAATTAAAGAAACACTTAGAATATCCAACATTTGTATTGTTGATTAGATTGCAATTCCCTTGAATTAAGGGCATACTTTGTTTCTCACCTCCCTAATTTGATACTGCCATTGTTTCAGCTACTTAGTGGGGAAAAAATCCCCCAAATATCTCTTCTTAGAATGTCATAATGGCTATGATTTCCTAATCATTTCCTAAACCTTTCAAAATCAGTGAGGATTGACTATTACCTAAACTGTTCGTTTTTTCCTCAGTCTTAATTCACAGGAAACAAGATTCATTTACTTTGAGACTTGCTTAATGGAACAAACTTGCTTTTCCGTTGTTCTTCCATTACATATGTATTTGGGGGAAGGGGTAGGCAACACTCAGTAGGGTTGATCCAATCCAAGTATGACACATACAAAGCATGTGTCTAGCTCACTGAGCTATCTATTCTTGTCATAATAAATTAATTTTTACCACATTCTCTAGTTTTTCTCCCTGCATATCTATTTTTTATAATATAACTATTGTAACCTCTTGGAATTGATTTCTTCATTTATTTAAACAAAGTAATTGCTTGGCACAGGACTTTACCGTTATATTTCAGAAAAATACTATTATTGGGATATAAATGTTTTCAGTATATGAAACTTTTTTTACAGTCTTAAAGCAGACTTCTCTGTGGTAATTTTATATGGCAGTGACTGTCATAAGCAATGACTTATCACTTAGCTCTCCTAACTACCCAGTGAGATAGGATGTCTTATTATCTGCATGTTACAAGTGCTGAAATCACTAGGAAAACAGAACTGAATATCCAAATGGAAAATTCACAGCCACATTTGCATGTGAAACAATATAACTTTAATCAGTCTAATGACTGAAGTATATATTTGCGGTAATGTCTGACAGGAAGAGGGAGAGAAACAGGAAATCAGACGTCTTCCCAAGAGAAGAGAGCAGAATTTCAGGTGGGCAAAACTCAATAATGAGTATGCAGGAAGGGCAGCCTATGCATGGAGACTAACTCCTTGGGAAAGTCTGAGTCTCTGGTATTCTGTTGATGCCAAAATAAAGCTTTTGTTATCTAAAATTTTACTCTTTCCCTTTGGCACTGCTGTAAAGAAAATTTCAAAGTATGATATGATTATCTGAAGAGATGGAAAAGCATAGTGGCTTCAGGAAGGATAGAATTAACCTATTGAGTGAGCTGGCATTCAGTTGCTGGTAGTAACTAGCTGTACTGTTGGATATTCCCAGTGGGAGCAACCTTAGAGAAGTGTTCCAGAGAAATAAGACCAAACCTGCTTCGTCTTAGAGAATGCAGAATGATTCTCTGAATGGAGAAAACTGAGCACTAAGAAGCATTTCTAGTCCATAAAACACGTGAATGGATTTCTAATGCTTTTAGAGAATCTGAGCATGATTTCATAGTTAAGCACATGTACTCCTATGTGATCACATGTATAATTTTAGGATATATATAAATTATGATATAATTTTTAAGTTGAAAATAAAGTCACATTGGTAGTCCATCCCCAATGAAGTATTTTTTGGGGGGGCACACCTGGCAGTGGTCAGGGGTTACTTCTGGTTCTGCACTCAGGCTCAAGGGACCATATGGGATGCTGGGGATCAGACCTGGCTCAGCCACATACAAAGCAAGTGCCCTACTTGCTGTGCTAATGCTTCAGTTCCCCAATGATGTATTCTTTTTTTTTTTTTTTTTTTGTGGTTTTTTTTTTTTTTGGGTCACACCCGGCAGTGCTCAGGGATTATTCCTGGCTCCAGGCTCAGAAATTGTTCCTGGCAGGCACGGGGGACCATATGGGACGCCGGGATTCGAACCGATGACCTCCTGCATGAAAGGCAAACGCCTTACCTCCATGCTATCTCTCCGGCCCCTCAATGATGTATTCTTGTGCAAAAAAAGGTTTTGATGAGGCTTACTGCTTTATCAGTAGCAACATACTAGAGTTCTATTTGAACCATGGTATATACATGAACTAAATTATAGCATTTAAGAAATTACACATCAAGGGCCAGAGAGATAGCATAGTGGGAGGGCATTTGCCTAGTATGCAGCCCATCCAGGACTGATGGTGGTTCGATTTCTGGCATCCCATATTGTTCCCCCAAGCCTGCCAGGAACGATTTGAATGCAGAGATAGGACTGACCCATGAGCATCGCAGGGTGTGATTCCAAAACAAACAAACAAAAAAAAGAGAGAGAGAAAGAAAGAAAAAGAAATTACACATCAAATGTAAATAAACTCACATTATAAATTCAATGAGTGAATGCAAAGCAAACTAAATTGACAATACACAAGTCCTATATTGTCATTATAAAAAAGTAGTGGATAACGATGCCAGCCCCCAATAATATTGTTGCAAATTGATAATAAAGGAAATGTTCAGAAAATGAAAGAACATCAAGTAACACAATTTACAAAGCTGTCTAAACTGGCAGAATATTCAGTGAGAATATAAAGTCCCAGTAAATTCTAAAATACTTTAAATTTGTGAATTCCATATTTCAGTAATTTCTAATAGCACATTATGTCTAATATTAAGGAATGCTTTGGGTTGTGGTATAGAGAATTCCTAATAGCACAGTATGTCTAATATGTAAGAGTGTTTTTGGACTGTGTGTTATAGAGAATTCCAACTGACAGTGACTTTAAGCCATTTGAATATTGTTCATGGAGTTCATGGAGCAAAAGTCAGGTAGCATTTGGATTGAGGATTTGATCAGCAATTCCAAAGCTTTGGGTACGTGACTGTTGTTTCTATAATTCTCTTGCTCTTTCTTACAACAGTGGGCATAATATCCAAAGAAATTAGAAGTAAAACAAAAAATCAGGATGTAGCTAAGGTGGAAGGAAAGAACTTCCATATGCTTACCTGATTTTATCAAGAGGAAAAACGATCTTTCCTAGAAGTCTACTCATGAGCCCTCCTCTTTTTTATCTTTATTGAAACACTCTGATCACAAATATGATAGCAGTTGTATAATTTCAGTCATGTAAAGAACACCCCCTTCACCAGCGCAAACACCACCAATGTCCCAAATATCCCTCACACCACCCCATCCCACCCCACCCACACCTGTACTCAAGACAGTCTTTCTAATTCCCTCATTCATTCACAATGTTAGGATAGTTCTCAATGTAATTATTTTTCTAATAGCACCCATCCATCTATGTGGTGAGCTTCATGTCATGAGCTGCATCTTCCAGCTCTCTTCTCTTGTGTGTCTGAAAAATTATTGCAAGAGTGTCTTTCATTTTCTTAAAACCCATAGATGAGTGAGACTATTCTCTCTCTCTCTCTCTCTCTCTCTCTCTCTCTCTGACTCATTTCACTCAGCATAATAGATTCCATGTACATCCATGTATAGGAAAATTTCATGACTTCATCTCTTCTGACAGCTGCATAATATTCCATTGTGTATATGTATCACCGTTTCTTTAGCCATTCATCTGTTGAAGGGCATCTTGCTTGTTTCCAGAGTCTTGCTATGGTAAAAAGTGCTGCAATGAATATAGGTGTGAGGAAGGGATTTTTGTATTGTATTTTTGTGTTTAAGCCTTTTTCTTCCAGCTCGGAGCACGCGTCTGCCACCCTGTCTAGCCCACGGTTCTGAGGTGAAACAGCGGGTAAACAGCTCGCAGACAGTCAGGCTCGTGGAGATATTTGCTTTATTCGGATGGACAAAACTGAAGTCCAAAGACTCAGATTCAGTTCCAGCAGCCAAAAGCCCCGGCCTTCCACAGACCTCTGTTTTTATACTCCAGAGTCAGGTACCACCCAATGGTGGGATCAGATACCAACCAATGGTGAAAGCAGAATCAGGTCCTACCCTAGGGTGGGGGCAGAATGCCAGGTCACACCCTAGGGTAGGGCACAATCACCAATCAGTTTAGGGTGAGTAACATAGTAATCCCCCAAAATATTTACATACACAACAATTCCCCCGTTTGTTTTTAGTAAACAAACAATATTGTCTACAATTATTAAAAGAAAAATTAGTCAATAATAAAAGAGCGGCTGTTTGCATAAGCGCATCACAGGAAAATGTAAAGAAAAACTTCTAACCTAAGCACAGGGTATCTAAAACCAGAAACATGTATCAAGGAATCAACTACAAGCTCCTGAGAAGATAAATCTAAGACGTACATAGATCTTTCGAAGAGACACCAGAAAGGTTGTGTAGCAGGCAAGAAGAAGCACCTTTTCTTTATTTGTTGTTCTTGGTGGTGGTGGTGGTGGTCGTTTTTGGGTCACACCTGGCAGTGCTCAGGAGTTACTCCTGACTCCACGTTCAGAAATCGCTCCTGGCAGATACCGGCATTTGAACCAATGACCTTCTGCATGAAAGGCAAACGCCTCACCTCCATGCTATCTCTCCAGCTCCATTTTCATTCAAGTTCAGGTAGACCAAAAAGCCCATCTTTGAGGGCATTGAACTAGGCCTTTATTTCGGAAGAAGAGGCACATACACCCTCTGCACAGTGGGGAGCCACTGCAATGATGATCAATAGGTATCTGAACTTAGTCCAAGTTCTTAATCCTGTCTGAAGTCCATAAGATGTCTGAAATTGATGTCGACTATTTATAGATGGGAGCTTAAGTCACAAACCAAAACAAAATGTTTAAGGTAGAGACCCTCCCTGTGTAAATAAACAACTTGAGGGCCCATCCAAAATGGATGGAACCTTCTATAAACCTAGTATTTTGCCTATGATGTGCCCACGCAAAAAACCCTGAGAACAGACAAAAATATCATTTAGGAAATTATAGACAATAATATCTAACTCACAAACCTAAAGTCAAGAAAGCAAAACCTTAATGTAATACAACATCGATTCCTAATATTAAAAACTAAAATAGAAAAACATTAATTACGATAGTCAAAAGAAGTGTAGTACCAAATATAACTTCAAAGGATTACAGTTATAGGAAAAACAACAGATGAAATTTCTACAGAGTTCAATACCAATCTGTAAATATGAGGGGTCTGGAACTCCAAAAAGACCGGCAGAAGACACTTGATGGGTCTGGAAAAGCGGGTTGAAGCCTTGTACAGGAGATAACATCAAGCTGAATGAAGAAGGAAGGCCAGTACAGTTATCCATGTGTTGGGGCATCCCCAAGCATTACATTATTAGATCATGAGTTGGTTGGGCTTCTGCATTTCCTTTGGGATCGGTGCAATCTTGGGGTAGCCATTGTAGAAATGGTCAACAATAGCACTGTGTATGTGGATGGAAAACCAGAAATTCAGATAGCACAGTTTAACTGGGATCCAGAGACTGTGGGTCTTATCCATGGATCTTTTCTCTGGGGTTACATCGTGACACAAATTCCAGGTGGCTTCATTTCCAACAAGTTTGCAGCATATATGGTGTAAAACTCCAACAGTCACGGATTTCTTCTTCCAGCCGAGATCAGGAAGCTTGTAGTTGTGGGTGAAGGAGATGAGTTGCACATGTGAAGGGAATCCTGAAAATTAAAATGTTAAGGACTAGGAAGAGAGAAGGAAGGATAAGGAAGACTAAATTGGGGAAGATAAAGTTAGGAAAAAGGGAACTATATACAAAATATGCAGAACAGACAGACACTAAACAAGACATACACATACAGACTTCACAAAAAGTATTCCTAGTATTCCTAGGAGTGGTATAGCTGGTTCGTATGGGAGCTCAATTTCCAGTTTTTGGAGGAATCTCCATATCGCTCTCCTTTTATCACGTTCTCCAGAATAGGGACCAGGGACAACCCATCTGTTATTGTCCTGTCCCTGTTCCCAAGAGTTGAGCAAGGAAGAAGAAAGCTGGGGATGCCTTTTAGTAGTTTATTAGTAGTAATTGTTAACCATATTTTCTATGTTAAATATTCTTTCAGTCTCTAGGGGTTTTGCTTTGCTTTGTTTGAGAGCCATGTCCAGCAGTTCTCAGGCTCATTTCTGGAGGTGCTCAAGGAACAATGTATGGTGTGAGAGACGAGCACCTCAATATTGCCCTGTAATATCTCTCCAACCCCATCCCAAACACTCACACACTGTCTTCATAACATAACTTCTTATTATGATACAGAGCCTTCATAAAGAGGTCTTTGCTTATATTTTTAGCCTCTCTCTGCAACTGTTCCCCAGACAACCTGGATTCTTTTTTTTGTTTTGGGGCCAGACCTACCTGGCAGTGCACAGGGATTAGTCCTGGTTCTGGACTCAGGAAGAACTCTTGGCAGGCTCAGGGGACTATATGGGATGCTGGGGATCAGACCCAGTTCAGCCCCATGCATAGCAAGCACCCTACTCACTGTGTTATTGCTTCAGTCCTCCAGAAATAGCTCAGAGGGGCTGGAGTGATAGCCCAGTGGTAGGGCATTTGCCTTGCATGCGACCAACCCCGAATGGACCTGTATTCAATTCCGGGCATCTCATATGATTTCTGAGCCTACCAGGAGCAACTTTGAAAGCAGAGCCAGGAGTAACCCTTGAGTGCTACTAGGTGTGACCCTCAACTTCCCCCCCAACCGAAAAAAAAAAAAAGAAAGAAAGAGAAATTGCTCAGAAATTGCACCTGGCTGGCTCCGGGGACCAAATGCAATGCCAGGGCTAGAGCCTGGGGCCAGCCACCTGCAAGGCAAATGCCCTATCCACTGTGCCCTAGGATTATTATGATTTTGTTCCAAATTTTGGTTCAACATCCAGTCTTAACCCTCTGTATGTTTGTTTTCTATTCATCCTTTAAAGACTGGAGATATTTTTCCAGCCTTATCTATAAGCCTAGAAAAATTACATTTTTCCTTCTAAGTACTCACAAACCTCTATATTATTATATTTTTAATTTAATTTTATTGAAATCATTGTGATTTACAAAATCTTTTATAGTTGAATTTCAGATATACAATGAGTCAGGACCAATCACACCTTCTCCCTCCACCAATATTCCCAGAGTGTGTCCTACTCTTTGCCTTCTGGCCTACCCATTTTAAGTTGAGATTGTTATAGTTTGGGTCTCTTGATTCCATTTTTGTTGACTTTGACTTGGATATTTAGTTCTGTTCTTTTTTTAATCTTTACCAATGCTTTGAAACCATTTGGCCCCTGGCTCCCTTCCTTTCTTTCCTTTGTTTCTTCTTAATTTTATAGAAAAATGCAGAATATGAGGTAGAACAAAGTAATTTGTGTCCCAATGTCCTATGAAAAAGGCGGATTCTCTATCTAAAAGAAAAAAAAGGTAACAGTTTTTTGCATAGGTGCAGTAAAAATTGGAGAAAATAGAAGGAATAAACCTTTGGCTTAATTAACCACAGGGTATCTCTACCCATGAAGCATCCTGCCATAAGACCAATTACAGTCTCAGGGTATACTAAGTTATCCAACCTCAAAGTCTTCATGGTTCCAGAAAAAGTTCTGCTCAATTACTGTTATTCTGTACAACATCTCAGTATACTGTTATATATCTACTTTTTAACTTAGCAATCTTCTTATTAAACCCTGACGGAGAAGGATTTTATTATACTCATATTTTGTGCAGCATCTTATACAATGTCAGACATGCAATCATAACCCTATAAAAATCTCAGTGAATTTGAAAATGGATGCATGGATGATTATGTAATTCATAATGTTCTAGGTCTAAAAGGCCTGGATATAGAACTTTTATGTCATCTTCATCACCAATATTGTTTTGGAGTCACACCCAATTGTGCTTAAGGTTTATACCTGTTCAGGCATCTCTCCTGACAGTGCTCTGAGGACCATATGGGGTGCTAGTGATAGAACTAGAGCCAGCTAACTACCTGCAAAGCAAACACCTTTTTCCCTCTTCTATCTCTCTCTGGCCCATTATTTTCTTCCTGGTTTCTTTTTTCCTTTCGAGTTTTGCAATACTGCACATTTCCCCCTGCAGGCTTATCTTGCCATGTAGCACAGAACTGTGAGGTTGCTGCTTCTCTGGTGTTGCTTTATTCCTTTTTAGGCTTCTTTCTAAGCCTCAGGCTCAGCCTGACACCTTGCTGCATTTCCTGTCTGTGCATTTACAGAGGGTCTCTTTGTGCTGCCTTCATTATTAAGGTTATTTTCTTTCTCCACAGGCCTTGAAAATGCCCTGCTACCAAAGTCAGTCAACCTCTTGCCTCAACACTTCATTAATAATTTTATTGTTTATATTTTTCTCATTCTATTCTCTAATGGGAGAGAACATTCATTTCAGTGAGGAAATACTTCATTGTAGTAGAATGTACAAGTAGAAAACAAGAGAACATATATCTCAGAATCAAGTCACTTGCCTTGTATGTAGCTAACCAGGTTTGAATTCATCCTTTACAGAAGAAATCTATGAGATATTTTCTTTTTTTTTTTTTTTTAAATTGGGCCACACCCGGTGACGCTCAGGGGTTACTCCTGGCTATGTGCTCAGAAGTCACTCCTGGCTTGGGGGACCATATGGGAAACCGGGGGATCGAACCGCGGTCCATCCAAGGCTAGCGAAGGAAGGCAGGCACCTTACCTCTAGCGCCACCGCCCGGCCCTATGAGATATTTTCAAAGTTTTAAATCATCTTAGGAACATAGCGATCCCTCAGCACCACCAGGAGTGATTCCTGAGCACTGCTGAATGTGACCCCAAAACCTAACCCCACCCTAGAAGAGAACACTTTCTAAGGTTCTGTATGCTCACTGTGCCTGAATTAAGTGGGATAGAGATTATAGTTAGCATGGGGACAATTTATTCCTTTCTGTTTGTTACTTGCGCTTTTGAAAATGTTCTTTCTACAGGAGGAAAGTAATGTTACTTTCCCCATTTTTTCTCACTTTCAAATGGCTTAAATACTGGTTTCTTTTGTTCTTTTTGTTTTGCCTTTTATTTGGTGGGGGACACATCCAACAATGCTTATGACTTACTTCTAGCTCTGGGCTCAAAAACACTCCTGGCAGAGCTTAGGGGGCCATCTTCAGTGCTGGGGATCAAACCAGAGTCAGATACATGCAAGACCTTAACCCCTGTACTATCTTCCAAACCTTAAATACTGATTTCTTCAGGCTTCTGATCTATCACAGTATGAAACTAAGGTTGAATTTCTAGATGTGTAAACAGGGTTTATGTGTAAGAGGTTAAGGGGCTTAAGAACAAATTGAAAGATTTGTGAATTGGCAGGGTAACAGACACAGTGTCATGATGGTCAGAGTACAAGCTTTCCTACTCTAGTATGAGTTGTTAAAAACTTGAATTTAATATGATTGGTTAAATAAAGAACACAAATTCTTTATTTTATTTTATCAAAACCATTGTAATTTACAAAGTCCTTCATAGTTGAGTTTCAGATATACAGTGAATAGGCTCATTCCCATCACCAGTGTCAACCTCCCTCCACCAATGATCCCAGAGTGCATCCTAAACCACCACCCTTTGCACAGGAACACAATTTCTATTTCATAGATTCTATTGCTATAATTGAATTGAGATAGGAATTAGCACCACCTGAAACAAAAGTGCTGTCCTAACTAAAACTAGCTTCGTTTAAATGACTAGCTGATAAGACCATAGTTGATAAAGGTGATGGCAATGTCTTTAAATTGGCACCATGCTGATGGTAGTAGTTCTGATGGTGACTGAAAAAGAAAAGCAATTAGTCCTGCAGTAATGTGAAACTGGTCCTCCAAGACCATGGCAGAGACTGGCAGAGATTTTAGTTATCAGTGTAATTGTCAAGGGTAAGAGATTAACTCTCAATTGGCATGGGTAAGTTTAACAGGCAATTAGGAGTAAAATGCAATGATGCCAAACTCTGAAATGCACAAGATAGATCTATATGAAAATCTGCTGGCCATACATTTAGAATTTCAAAAGTGATACTTTTTCAATGACTCCTCTCTTTATAATAGACATGACAACTAAAATATAAAACAATGTATTGGGATTTTAGCTGGAAATAAAATTCTTAAAGGAAAACCTTTATTGTTGATATTTAGAAATTTTGAAACTCTTATGACAGACTAAATTATCATTGAAACTTTAAAATAAATAATTTGTTAATTTTTGGCATAGGATGTTTCTTTGTTAAAAGAATAAAACAAATTCTTTAATTCAATCACCATAAGATATACATTTACAAAGTTATTCATGACTATTAGTTATCCAACACTTATTTCTTCACCAGTGCACCTTTCTTGCATAGATGTAGGAGGTTTCTTAACAAGATATAAAACAATTTGATCTCGGTGCTTTCAGTATTCTATCCCTGTCTGTGGGATTCATCATTGTGACTAGGATGTGTCTTGGGACGCTTTACTTCAGCGCTATTTACAATAGAAAGAATCTGGAAACATCCCAGATGCTGGGACAACAGATAAACGGCTAAAGAAACTGTGATACATATATACAATGGAATATTATGCAGCCATAGGAGAGATGAAGTCATGAAATCTTCCTATACATGGATGGACATTGAAACTATTATGCTGAGTGAAATAAGTCAGAAGGAGTGGCTAGACACAGAATAGTCCCACTCATCTATGGCTCTTGAGAAAAATAAAAGACATTATTGTAATAATACACAGAGACAATAGAGTTGAATGCTGAAAGGACCAACCCATGGTATGAAGCTTACCACAAAGAGTGGTAAGTTCAGATAGAGAAATAACTACACTGACTACTCATGACAATGGTAGTGAGTGAGAGAAATAAAATGTCTGTCTCGAATACAGGCAAGGGGAAAGGGGGAGGAGGGAGATGGAGGGCATTGGTGGTGAGAATATTGCACTGGTGAAGGGGAGTGTTCTTTTGTATAACTAAAACCCAACTACAAACATGTTTGTAATCATGGGGCATAAATAATGATAAATTTAAAAAATAAAAAAATAAAAAGCTTTGCTTAAAAAAAACAAAAAAAGCATTTTAGGGGGACAAATTATAAAAAAGGCATACTACAAAAAAAAAAGGCATACTACTCAGAATTTGAATAAAACATGCTCTTAACCAGAGTGGGCATTAATTTTTTCATCTTCATTTAGGCAAGTTTCCCATTCATAAGAAGCCATGCTTGTCCAAGAACAAAAATATACATCTTTCAGATGTCATAAATAAATCTGAAACTATCTTTAATAGTCCTCACTTTAATTTAAAACTTAAATTAATATAGTTATTGTCTCTGTGTCCTTTTGTTAAAGAAAAACAAAAAAATATCTTCTCCTGATAATGAAAAATCAAAACTCATGTTCATAGTCCATTTTGAAAGTCAATCTGTCTTTTTCTGGTTACTAACAACAACTTTTAACCATGATTCTTAAGTTTGTTTTATCTTGTGTTTAAGAATAAATTTCTTTTTAATAATCTTAGAGTAATATTTGCTGCTTTTGTCTGATTCTTATGTTTTATTCACTTATTAAAATCTCTGAGCTATTTTATATTCACACTCAGATCGCATGTTATTACTTGAATTTTTATATTTTCTATTATTTTATTTTTATTATTTTATTTCTCCAGGTCCGGGGTTTTCTCTAGAGATGCCTCTCATTTATTTAATTCCTCTTCTTCTGTAAGTTAAGTAATATATTTATCAATTACTATATCAGTGTATAAATAATCTTTCATTTCTTCTCAATTATTGTTTCTTCTCTTCTTTATATCATTGCAATGATAGGTGCACAAATTTAATTGTGATGCTCAAACATTTAGTGACAGCACTCACTGAGAGTCACACATTTTAGTTGTGCTCAGACACACTTGTTTATACTGAACAAATATCACCCACTATGTTGTGCTGGGGATCAAATTCAGTACCTCATGCCTGCAAAGTAGGTGTTTTACCAGTGAGTTTTTTTCTGAACCCCTCCATGCTTTTTGTCAACTTTCAGCTTAAATTATCTGCTCATTAAAAAAGTTACAGTCTGTCTCTTTATATTTTCATAATATATTTATGTTAATATTTTCTTTGTATTGTTTTAGTGCCACAGGTGTGTAATGTCCACTTTATTGGGAATGAGAGTTCTCTTGTTTGCCACTAAATTTTCTCATACAGTTTAAGAATTTTCTTTGCTTTCTTTTCTCGGAGGCATCCCTCAAGAATAGTTTTATATGATCTCTCCTGAGGTTCTGAGCCAACAATATTTTAGTTTGAAATTTCTGTATAATGTGGGTAGTTTTACATCATCCCTAGGTAGATAGTTTTCTCTGGTCTTGCAACATATAAAGCCCAATTGGCTCATGACAGAACTGTCTCTTGTTTTCATGTACAAGGCACCATCTGGCTCATGACCAGGGCACATTTTACTTAGGACTAAATTTCTTGCTCTGCATAAGCTTGGATTTTGGATTTATTGCCACAAAATATTTAAGTCCCAATTATGATATCCTGGTGCCTCAGGGAAGGGTAGCTCCATTATTTTTTACTATGAAATTTTAAATTCCCTTCTTCAAGAATAAATTTAAGGAAGTAAACAGGAAAATAAAGTAACAGAAATTTCTTTTCTAGTATTGGGCAGGGTTGTACATCAATAAAA
Organism: Suncus etruscus; assembly: GCF_024139225.1. Classification (NCBI taxonomy): domain Eukaryota; kingdom Metazoa; phylum Chordata; class Mammalia; order Eulipotyphla; family Soricidae; genus Suncus; species Suncus etruscus. Next base: position 78,627,498 of record NC_064855.1, read on the forward strand.
TAGCTTAAAATGTTTTTGTTAATGATTTCTAACTTTTTTCAGGGAGATATTTCAACATCTGCCTGTTGAATGAACTGGAAGCTTTACAGATTATTCTATCTTTATGCAAGAGATAGATATAAGGTGTTTGCCATATACTCTTTGACTCTCTTTTTGTTGTTTAATATTTTATTGAAGCCATGTGATTTACAAAGTTCTTCATTGTTGGATTTCAGGGCCATTCATTGTTGGATTTCACAATGTTTCAGGGCCAATCGCATCACCAGTGTTAACCTCCCTTCACCAATTTTCCGAAGTGCACCCCATGCCACCACCCCTGCCCCAGCTTGCCAGCATAACAGGTCAATTTTAAGTTGGATTTTTAAAGTTTGGGTTTCTTGATTCCATATTTGTTGACTTTGGCTTGGACAATTAGTTCTGTCTTTTCTTTCTTCTTTTTTTCTCTCTTTCTCTCTTTCCTCTTCTCTCTTCTCTCTTTCTCTTCTCTTCTCTCTCTTTCTTCCTCTTCTCCTCTCTCTCTTTCTCTCTTTCTTCTCTCTCTCTCTCTCTTTCTTCTCTCTTTCTCTCTCTCTTTCTCTCTCTCTTTTCTCTCTCTCTCTCTCTCTCTCTTTCTCTCTCTCTTTCTCTCTCTCTTTCTCTCTCTCTTTCTCTCTCTCTTTTCTCTCTCATTTCTCTTCTCTTCTCTTTCTCTCTCTTTTCTCCTCTCTCTTTCTTCTCTCTCTTTCTCTCTCTCTTTCTCTCTTCTTTCTCTTCTCTCCTCTCCTTTCTCTCTCTCTCTCTCTCTCTCTCTCTCTCTCTTCTCTCTCTTTCTCTCTCTCTTTCTCTCCTCTTTCTCTCTCTCTTTCTCTCTCTCTTTCTCTCTCTCTTCTCTCTCTTTCTCTTCTTCTTTCTCCTCTCTCTTTCTCTCTCTCTTTCTCTCTCTCTTTTCTCTCTCTTTCTCTCTCTCTTTCTCCTCTATCTCTCTCTCTCTCTCTTCTCTCTCTCTCTCTTTCTCTCTTTCTTTCTTTCTCTTTCTTTCTCTTCTTTCTTTTTTCTTTCTTCTTTCTTTCATTTCTTTCTTTCTTTCTTTCTTTCTTTCTTTCTTTCTTTCTTTCTTTCTTTCTTTTCTCTCTTTCCTTTCTTTCTTTTCTTCTCTCTTCTCTTTCTCTCTACTCTCTCTCCTCCTCTCCTCCCTCTCCCTCCCTCCTCTCCCTCCCCTCCCTCTCTCCCCCCTCCCTCCCTCCCTCTCCTCTCTCCTTCCTTCCTTCCTTGCTTGCTTGCCACACTGGCCACTGCCTCAGGGGTTCACTCCTGGCTGGTCTGCTAATAAATAGCTCCTGGGCAGGCACGGGGGACCCATATGGGACACCGGGATTTGATACCAAACCACCTTTGGTCTGGATCGGCTGCTTGCAAGGCAAAGACCGCTGTGCTATCTCTCCGGGCCCAGTTCTGTCCTTTTCTTAAACACCACAATGCACTTGAGATCTCTTGGCCCCTGTCCCTTATCATTTGATACTTATGTTTTCCCTCTTCTATTTAATTCTCTTTCAATCTCCTCACGCTTGGGCAAGAAGTATTTGAGACAACTCCCATTTAATCCATTGTATTTTTACTTCTAGAAAGCCTGTCTAGAGTACAGGCCGATGTAGGGTGGGGAGGAAGGACACTTGGGATATTGGTCATGGGAATGTTGCACTGGTGAAGGATTTTATATATATATATATATATATATATATATATATATATTAAAAAAAAGAAAAGAAAAGATAAGGCCTCCTAATTCTTACCACAGGCTGTGTTCTTTACACTGACTGTATAGAAAGAGGAGGTACAGTAAATGCACCCCATATACACCTCAACACAGGCTCTTTGCCTGGTCTGTATTGTGAATTGGGGGACAAAAAAAATAAACCATTGTATTGTTTCATGCAGTTATTCTAAATACCACATAAAAGTGATATCATTATGTATTTATCCTTCTTCTTCTGGCGTACTTCATTTAACATATCTTCCAATTCCATCCATGTTGCTGCAAACTGCATGAGTGCATCATTCTTTACAACTATGTAGTATTAATCATATATAAATATATATATACATACACATTTTCATGAACCACTTGTTTGTTGTTGGACATTTAGCTTGATTCCAACTATTAGTTATTATACTGTACACTAATGAAGATGGCACATATGAAAAATAATAGAAATAATCTCTGTTGGAGGGGATTTGGTGAGAAAGGAACTCTCATCTGTTGCTGGTAGGAATGCTGCCTGAACCAACCCCTTACGGAAAACAGTATGGAAGGTTCTCAGTAAACTAAGTCAATCTGCCATATGACCTACTAATCCCACTTTTGGTTATTTTTCCCCAGGATAGAAAAACACTGATTCAAAAGCATGTATGAATACTGATATTCATTGCAGTAATTCATTGCAGTAATTAAAGTATATATAAATAAAAGAAAGTGTATACTAATAAAGTATATCCTACTCTGACCAGATTAAACTTTGCATAAAGCAGTGTTAAGACAATATATTGGAAAGCATATAGAGCTGTTTCTGGTGATACATCAAATTGCTTACTCATTCCATAGTGGAATGTTTCCCTTCTTTTTCACCATTTACTTTTCTCTCTTCTACTTTCTGCTTCTTTTTCACCATTTATTGCTCTGAGAACTTGAATCTCTCTAATGCTGTGATTAATAAAGACATCTTTGTCTTTGGTCTTAGCAGGTTCTGGGTTTAATTTTGTCCCTTTCAGTTTTTGAAAATTAATTAATTAATTGTTTGGGGGCCAGACCTGGCTGTGCTCAGAGGTCACATCTGACAGAGCTCTGAGACCATACAAAATATTGGGATTGAACCTGGGTCAGCAAGCATCTACCTGCTGTATTTTTTTTTCTGTTTTACCACTTTCAAAATTTAAAGTCATATAGGAGACTCTCAAATAATCATCCTATTATAGAAAAATAAATAACTTTAATGAATTTATCAATTCAGTCTCCTTTTAAGTAAAAGCTATGTGATAATCATAGTGACATCATAGGGTTTTCATTCTAGGGAACTTCAAGGGAATTCATTGAGATCATCCACGTGAAGAATTCATCACAGTGTTTGGAATAGACAGAACTCTCTATGCTTACTCACTAAAAAGCATAAGCTATTCTATAGACTTACTTGAAATGCATATCTCAGGAGAGGCGACATGTCCACATATACTCAGGGTTTATTATTAGATCTGCATTCATAAATCACTTCTGGCTGTACTCGGGGGACCATACAACATGCCAGGAATAGAACCTTGGTCAGCCACATGCTGACAAGCCACCCTATCTATATTATCTTTTCAGCCTAATTCATAAAATGATTTATTTTTTCCTTTTTTCTACTATTTGCTTTTTCTCTTCTCCTTTAACACTTTGCCTTCTATAGCTTTTGAAAAGACTTTTCTACTCAGGTTCATGAAAATTAGTGATATAAGAGAAATATTTGAACCTCATAGTTTTATCATTTCCTTCCAGACATATTCTTGGGAAAAATTCTGACATTTTAATATATTAATTAACAGTGAAATGTTTTATATCAATTAAGTACTTTATCACATTAGTAGAAAATTTGATCATAAAACTAGAAGATAAATATAGGTCAAGCGCCTCTGTTTACTACTAGAAATAGCATATAATATTATTCTAAAGAAAAAAATTCTACTGTGATTTAATAGATATTAAAATTTAGGGGAAAACAAAAAAGATTCTTTGGGGTTAATTAAATTTTGTAATTACCTTTAAGAGAATATTAAACTATCCTAAAGAAAATTAGATTATAATATTTCTATACAATTATAATTCTCTTTAATATTTAACCACAATATATATATTTTTAAACTAAAAATTTTAGAATCCTATTGTTCACTGCATGTTAATAAATACAGAAAGATATAGTGCCATTCTTGTGATAAAGGTGCAGAATCTGCAATGATTGAATAAATTGTATTTGGTGGAGAAAAGGATTTAAAGCTAGAGTTATGTATAATAGAGATGAATCAAAATATTTTAGCTAATTTAGCTAGATTTTACTATTAATAAATACAATCTATGTAAACTTGTCACCCATCCAAATTTTTCTATAGTATGAATAATAGCCTGAAATACAAACTTAACATAATGTATAGAAATCATACAAGAGTAATTACTAAATTTCAGAACATTTTTTTTTCATATTTTTTTTTATTTAAACACCTTGATTACATACATGATTGTGTTTGGGTTTCAGTCATAAAAGGAAACCCACCCATCACCAGTGCAACATTCCCATCACCAAAGTCCCAAATCTCCCCTCCCTTCCCCACCCAACCCCGCCTGTAACCCTAAACAGGCTCTACAATTCCCTCGTACATTCTCCAATATTAGGACAGTCAAAATGTAGTTATTTCTCTAACTAAATCATCACTCTTTGTGGTGAGCTTCCTGAGGTGAGCTGGAATTCCAACTCTTTTCTCTTTTGTGTCTGAAAATTATTATTACCAGGGTCGTCTCTTCATTTTTCTTAAAACCCATAGATGAGTGAGACCATTCTGTGTTTTTCTCTCTCTCCTCTGACTATATTCCACTCAGCATAATAGATTCATGTACATCATGTATAGGAAAATTTCATGACTTCATCTTCCTGACAGCTGATAATATTCCATTGTGTATATGTACCCACAGTTTCTTTAGCCATTCGTCTGTTGAAGGGCATCTTGGTTGTTTCCAGAGTCCTTGCTATGGCTAAATAGACGCTGCAATGAATATAGGTGTAAGGAAGGGGTTTTTGTATTGTATTTTTGTGTTCCTAGGGTATATTCCTAGGAGTGGTATAGTTGGATGTATGGGAGCTCGATTTCCAGTTTTTTGGAGGAATCTCCATATCGCTTTCCATAAAGGTTGAACTAGACAGCATTCCCACCAGCAGTGGATAAGAGTTCCTTTCTCGCCACATCCCCACCAACACTGTTTATTCTCATTCTTTGTGATGTGTGCCATTCTCTGGGGTGTGAGATGGTATCTCATCGTTGTTTTGATTTGCATCTCCCTGATGAATTAGTGATGTGGAACATTTTTCATGTGTCTTTTGGCCATGTGTATTTCTTCTTTGTCAAAGTGTCTGTTCATTTCTTCTCCCCATTTTTTGATGGGGTTAGATGTTTTTTTCTTGTAGAGTTCTGTCAGTGCCTTGTACTATTTTGGAGATTAGCCCCTTATCTGATGGGTATTGGGTGAATAGTTTCTCCCACTCAGTGGTGGCTCTTGTATCCTGGGCACTATTTCCTTTGAGGTGCAGAAGCTTCTCAGCTTAATATATTCCCATCTGTTAATCTCTGCTTTCACTTGCTTGGAGAGTGCAGTTTCCTCTTGAAGATGCCTGTAATGTCCTGGAGTGTTTTGCACCTATGTGCTGTTCTATATATCTTATGGTTTTGGGGCTGATATCGAGGTCTTTAATCCATTTTGGATTTTACCTTTGTACATGATGTTAGCTGGGGGTCTAAGTTAATCTCTATTTTTTTTTGCAAGTGGCTATCCAATTGTGCCAACACCACTTGTTGAATGAGGCTTTCCCTGCTCCATTTAGGATTTCCTGCTCCCTTTATCAAAAATTAGATGGTTGTATCTCTGGGGACATTTTCTGAGTATTCAAGCTATTTCCACTGACTCTGAGGACCTATCCTTATTCCAATACCATGCTGTTTTGATAACTGTTGCTTTGTAGTACAGTTTAAAGTTGGGAAAAGTCATCTCCTCCCATATTCTTTTTCCCAATGAATTGCTTTAGCTATTCGAGGGTGTTTATTGTTCCAAATGAATATCAAAAGTGTCTGATCCACTTCTTTGAAGAATGTCATGGGTATCCTTTAGAGGGATGGCATTAATCTGTATAATGCCTTGGGGGAGTATTGACCATCTTTGATGATGTTAATCCTGCCAATCCATGAGCAGGGTATGCGTTTCCATTTCCGTGTGTCCTCTCCTTATTTCTTGCGAGCAGAGTTTTATAGTTTTCTTTGTATAGGTCCTTCACATATTTAGTCAAGTTGATTCCAAGATATTTGAGTTTGTGTGGCACTATTGTGAAATGGGGTTGTTTCTTAATGTCCATTTCATCCTTATTACTATTGGTATATAGAAAGGCCATTGATTTTGTGTGTTAATTTTGTAAGCCTGCCACCTTGTCTATATGAGTCTATTGTTTCTAGAAGCTTTTTGATAGAGTCTTTAGGGTTTTCTAAGTAGAGTATCATGTCATCTGCAAACAGTGAGAGCTTGACTTCTTCCCTTTCCTATCTGGATTCCTCTGATATCCTTTTCTTGCCTAATCGCTATAGCAAGTACTTCCAGTGCTATGTTGAATAGGAGTGGTGAGAGAGGACAGCCTTGTCTTGTGCCAGAATTTAGAGGGAACCTTTCAGTTTTTCTCCATTGAGGATAATATTTGCACTGCCATGGCTATATTGAGAAAGGTTCCCTCCATTCCCATCTTGCTGAGAGTTTTTGATCAAGAATGGTGTTGGACCTTATCAAATGCTTTCTCTGCATCTATGATATGATCATGTGGTTTTTATTTTTCTTGTTATTGATGTTGTGTATCTATGTGATAGATTTACGGATGTTAAAACCAGCCTTGCATTCCTGGGATGAAGAACCTACTTGATCGTAGTGGATGATCTTCTTAACGAGGCATTGAATCCTATTTGCCAGGATTTTGTTGAGGATCTTTGCATCTGCATTCATCAGTGATATTGGTCTGTAATTTTCTTTTTTGGTCGCGTCTCTGTCTGGTTTAGGTATCAAGGTGATGTTGGCTTCATAAAAGCTATTTGGGAGTGTTTTGTTTGTTCAATTTCATGAAAGAGTCTTGCCAAGATTGGCAGTAGTTCCTCTTGGAAAAGTTTGATAGAATTCATTAGTGAATCCATCTGGACCTGGGCTTTTGTTTTTCGGCAGACATTTGATTAATGTTTTCAATTTTCATCAATGGTGATGGGGGTGTTTAGATATGCTACACTCCTCTTCCTTCAACCGTGGAAGATTATAAGAGTCAAGAATTTATCCATTTCTTCCAGGCTCTCATTTTTAGTGGCGTAGAGTTTTTCAAAGTAGTTTCTGATTACCCTTTGAATCTCTGTCATATCAGTAGTGATCTCTCCTTTTTCATTCCTGATACGAGTTATCAAGTTTCTCTCTCTCTCTTTCTTTGTTAGGTTTGCCAGTGGTCCTATCAATCTTGTTTATTTTTTTCAAAGAACCAACTTTTGCTTTCGTTGATCTTTCGGATTGTTTTTTTGAGTTTCCACTTCGTTGATTTCTGCTCTCAGCTTTGTTATTTCCTTCTGTCTTCCTATTCTTGGGTCCTTTTGTTGAGCATTTTCTAGTTCTATTAGCTGTGTCATTAAGCTACTCAGGTAAGCTCCTTCTTCCTTCCTGATGTGTGCTTGCAAAGCTATAAATTTTCCTCTCAGTACTGCTTTTGCTGTGTCCCATAAGTTCTGAGAGTTTGTGTCTTGATTGTCATTTGTTTCCAGGAACCTTTTTATTTCCTCCTTGATTCATCTCGGACCCACTGGTTATTGAGCATGAGGCTGTTTAACTTCCAGGTGTTAAAGTGTTTCTTCTGAGTCCCTTTGGAGTTCACAAATAATTTCAGAGCCTTGTGGTCAGCGAAGGTAGTCTGCAAAATTTCTATCCTCTTGATCTTATGGAGGTATGTTTTTTCAGAACATTTTTTAAGAGGAGAAAGAAGAAGAATAAATTATGCCTCATGTACTGAATTACAAATATGTGTATATGATTCAACCAAATGTGTTGCTAAACACCAATTGAGGGGCGAGGAATTTGCTCCTAACACTAGATTAACATCTAAATGTTACATGCCACAGTCTACACAGGGAACAATTTACACAAACCTACACAACTCTCACATTGCTATAGAAAGGAGCCTCAGAAGCAGATTGTTTTTAGTAATTTTCAAAAAGGGTTAATCTTGTATGAATGAGTGATTCATGAATATTCGTTTTTACTTTTATATAGGAAATGCAGGAAACATTTGTTCGTATTTTCACTATGGAGAGCACATTACACCTAAATTGGAAGCTCTTTGTACAATCAGATGTAATGGACAAAGCTGCTACTTGACCAGTGATTTATGGAGCCTCAGTCTTACCTGCTAATCTGAGAGCACCCACAGGCAGCTGTGTTCAAATAGCCTGCGCTGGTCATCAGGAGACTACAGAGATCTATTAAGGCACAAACATGGGGAAAGGGGTTTATAATTGAGTTTTCATAAGGAATCAAAAAACAAAAATAAATATTATTTTTGTTAAGATAGGCCAAAGAGAAAAAAGAAAATACACGAAAGAATCAGGAAGAAGCAATGGTTAATGTTAGAGGTGATTAGATCATATGAAGGGATGGAAATAACATTAAAATAGAAACTTTTTTTTTCTATATCATTATATCATTTTCCTGGCTAAAAACTTCAGGGAAGTACGCTGAACAAAATACTAAGGATCACTCCCCTCCCAAAGACAAGACAATAATGGAAGTTTTCATGTGGAAGAAAGAAAAAAAAAAAAAAAACTCAGACCATTCGTCCTGTTCTTGCTCCTAATTACCAATATTTTGAAATCCTTCATGATCTAACGATCCATGGGAGTTGTCAGCTAAATCACTTCCCTGCTTGCTCCCTCCTATGCATTTAAGGAAGTGGTCGTGCACGTTCAATGAAGCATGAAAATGAAGGAATTTTATTCCTAAAAGTGTTCTTTGAATTTTCTTGCCTTCATGGATTTAACTTAGATCCTTTAATGCTATAATAATTTGGTTTCATATTGAATGTCCTTTGGGCTTTCATTGTCTTTTTTTTTTTTTAAGAAGTTTTCCATGAGTTCAAAATAATCCTTTTGGTGAAAAGGCAATTCAATTATAGTAGCAGCATAAAAGGAACCCAACATGACACAATTCTCTAGTGAGATAAGATTTACTGCTAAACCTGGATGATTTTATAAAACCAAAATTTGTATTTGCATTTCAAAACTCTTGACTGAAAGACTTGATCAGAACAAAAGGCACTGAATAAAAGTGACTCTCCTTATCTATAAAGGCAGAGCCCTAAGTTCTCATGGCGTGGCCATTTAACCAAGTTTGAAAGCCAGTTAGTTAGATTACAGATCCCCCCAATTACCCATTCCCTGTATACCTGATTGCATACATGACAGTCCAGCTATGGCCTCATCTGTTAACAAAAAATGTGGCCTGAGCTTCTTTCTCAATTATATTTATTCCACAAGTATGAGATGATATCAATACCTATTTCACAGGCTTTATATATTATATTGCTAGGCATATTTTAAGCTTTCCACAAGAGTGAGCTAATTAGCCATTATGATATGCAAAGAATCTGAAAAACATCCTATAACATGTATATATTTATACACTAATAGTGTTCCTGAGGATGAGATCATAAAATTCTGAATTGCATGAGATCATAGAATTTGGCATTAAATGCCCAGAAAATTGAATTTCCTGAGGAGTGATTGATGACCACAGAGACAAAGTCAGCAGCCAGAATGAATGAGGGAATTCTGTAAAGATTTCTATGAGACATAGGAGGAGTATTAGAGAAGAAGCAGCACAGTGACATGTTTTTGTAGACATCAGGGAAGAGTAGTAGTTGTGAGTTGGTGTTTAGCAAATTTCCATAGCAGGAGCAGACACGGAGCTTAAGGTAGTGTCATACTCCCTAGGGATTATACCCTAGGAACACAAAAATACAATACAAAAATCCCATCCTCACACCTATATTCATTGCAGCACTATTTACAATAGCCAGGCTTGGAAACAACCAAGATGCCCTTCAACAGATGAATGGCTAAAGAAACTGTGGGTATATATACACAATGGAATATTATGCAGCCTTCAGGAGAGATGAAGTCATGAAATTTTCCTATCATGAATGTACAAGGAATCTATTAAGCTGAGTGAAATAAGTCAGAGGGTAGAGAGATAGACACAGAATAGTCTCACTCATCTATGGGTTTTAAGAAAAAGAAAAGACATTCTTGCAATAATTTTCAGAGACTAAAGGCAGGAGGGCTGGAAGTTCCAGGTCAAATATGGAGCTCACTACAAAGAGTGAGTGCAGTTAGAGAAATAACTACACGGAGAGCTATCATAATAATGTGAATGAATGAGGGAAGTAGAAAGCCTCTCGAGTACAGGCGTGGGTGGGTGAAGAGGAGGGAGATTGGGACATTAGTGGTGGGAATGTTACAGTGGTGAAGGGGAGTGTTCTTTATATGACTGAAACCCAATCATAATCATGTTTGTAATCAAGGTGTTTAAATAAAGATATTAAAAAAAAAGAGTAGTGGGGCTGGAGAGATAGCACAGTGGCAAGGTGTTTGCCTTAGACGCAGAAGGACGGTGGTTCAAATCCAGGCATCCCATATGGTCCCCAGAGCCTGCCAGGAGCGATTTCTGAGCTTAGAGCCAGGAGTAATCCCTGAGCACTGCCGGGTGTGACCCTCCCCCACCCCCCCCCCCCCCCCAAAAAAAAAGAGTAGTTATCGTAGAGACCAAAGTGAGAGCCAAAGTTAGTAGGGCAGTTAGGGCACTTGCCTTGCACGTGACTGACTGTAGTCAATCCCTAGAATCCTGTATGGTTACCCAAGCACCACTGCAAGGTATCCTGAGTCCAGAGCATTGCTAGATGTGGCAAAAAGAAAGAAAGAACTACTCAAGTGAATCAGAAGTAACTAAAAAAGCAGCACAAAGCAAAAATAGTTTGAGTATCCTGCCATAATTCTCCTTTTTCTCACATGTTCTATACCAACTCCTATTTCTCTATTGTTTGATAAGAGAAGCAGGATCAATAACTGTCAGTACAGAGAGGGCTAAGGAGCCCAAAAACAATGGCAGGGGTTCATCAAATAGTGATGTGGTGTGGACCTTTGGTGTTGTGTTTTGGTGCAGCAATTTACTCAGTAAAGGCAGATTAAAGCACTCCTGAAAAATCCAAAGATGTAGACCAATACACTGATAATGATTTTAAAGTGTTTATTTACAGTATAAATTTTAAAATATTAATTTTCTAAACCTAAAAAAATAGTATCTCTGTGTTATTTTACCTTTTGGGGGCCACACTTACCTGTACTCAGTCAGGGCTTATTCTAGCATCTGCATGCAGGGATCACTCCTGGCGAGTTTGGGGTACCATATGGTACACCAGGGATCAAATCCAGATCAGCTGTATGCAAGGCAAACATTTTACCTCTGTACTATCTCTCTGACCATATTTTACCTTTAAGTAAAACAGAATTATCTTCGTATACCCCTCCCCTTATATGTAATCTACCCCCAAATTCTTCTTTAATCTAACCTCAAATTCTGTATCATGTAAATTTCTTCATTCTTCTGAAGACACTACTCTAATGTCAGTACCTGAAGTTGTCTTCTAACTGGAAATTTGATAACAAAGTGGAGGTGGAATGAAATTGGACTTGAATTTCTCTCTATCCCTTGTTTCATAGCCTCAAATTACTCAACCTTTCTGTTTGAATTTCATCATTGGAAAATGGCATAATAGTGACATTTTCCTTGCAGAATCATAGAATCATAGAGAAGTAAGAAAACACTCATGTTTAAGTTAAATATATATTTGTAGTTTAGAAGCATGAAATGGTTCTTTATTGTTTGAGTAATGTTCAAGTTTTAATCTCTTGTCTATTAATCTTATCTCATATAAAATTAGTATGAATTAAATGAATGAAGTTATTTTTAGTGACTGTCATATTTTGAACACTATACATATATATATTCCTTCATTTCACTCTTAGTAATGTCCTTGTAATGAAATCATGCAATCCACTGCAACAGGATAGAAACATGGATGAAACTGGGAGATACATATTAAAAGAAGTAAGCCAGAAGAAGAACAAATATGGGATGATATCACATCATATTGGTATTTGGAATAACTGGATAAGGGAATGCAATGATTTAAAGGAGGGATTGCTAGATTACACATGGGCCCAGAGTATAGAAAGGTCCTAGGTTAATAGCATGCAAGGCAAACCCCCTACCCACCACTTGTGCCACCACTCCCGGCCCCTATTTAAAAAATTTAAATTAAAATAATAATGATGTCCCTGTCAACATTAGTTAGATGTCCACAAAAAAACAGGAAAGCTGGCCTGTAATTGGTCAGTGTTTAACATCCACATTGTTTTACTAACTACAGGGAGTAGATCTGGCTAAGATTCAATAGCTGATGGTGTCATCCACAGTCTCAGGTTTCCTGAATTGTCCTGTCCTCAGTGTCTGAGAGAAATCTTTCCATTGGACCTGATACTGGTGCTGAAGATTGGAGACTATCTTTAGCCATAAAATAGCACAATGATTTTCTCCCTTGCATTTTTTCTCTAATTCTTTTTTTTTTCAATTTAAGAGTTATTCAATAGAATTTACTTTTCATCTCTTAAACTTGTTTTACATTGTCAGCATTTGTGGTCATCAACCATTAAACCAAAGTAAACCAAAGGAAAGAATGTTCTGAGGAGGAAATTTATAGAGCTTACCACACTTTCATGATGATTATTTCTTGCCAGGCTTCAGAACACTTTCCCCAGCACCTCACTACCTGCCAGAAAAACCCTTTATTTAGCCTTCCTTGTTAGATTCTTAGAAACCATGAGCAGAATCTTTCCATTCCATTTTCTTCATGGGTTTATGCCTTCTCTGTAAATCTAGTCTTGTCTAAGACATTCTAGTAGCCATTATCCAAACTATTTTAAAACCTTGTGTACTTCATTCCCTGTGTTGAAATTAGTTTATTGTCATATAATTGACATATAACACTATGTTATTTAGGAGTACAGCATAAAAATGTGATATTACATACAATGCAAAATTTTCCCCACAATAATTCTGTTTCACACATATTAAGCAACATAGTTACAAATTTTACCTTGTAATAAGACATATGGAAGTGGTTTCCTTTTTTGGGGGGGGGGTTTGGGCCACACCCGGTGGTGCTCAGGGGTTACTCCTGGCTATCTGCTCAGAAATAGCTTCTGGCAGGCACGGGGGGGACCATATGGGACGCTGGGATTCAAACCAACCACTTAGGTCCTGGATTGGTGCTTGCAAGGCAAACTCTGCTGTGCTATCTCTCTGGCCCCGGTTTCCTTTGTAAGACATATGGAAGCTGTTTACCTTTTAGTTGTGCCCTAACTTCCTGACTCCTCAAATTACCAATATATTTTCAGTAGATTTGTTCTTGTTTTTAAGATTCCACATGTAAGTGAGATTAACACCAAGCAGGAAACCAGCATTCAATCTACAGCCTTGGACAGTTCCCAGAACAACTTCTGCTGTGACCCCCAAGCACAGAGTTAGAAGTCTCCTGAGGAAAAGTAGACCTGCCTCTTCCCATATGATAGCTCATTTGAGTATTATCTGCTCTCTGCCATCTTTTCTATACTCTAAATTTAATCCTCTTCCACCCAAAATTGTGCTTTAATGTACATTAAGGTTTCTGCCTCAGTCTTTCTCATTTTTCACTGTTATGAAGTCTTTTATTCATTCAGTAGTTACAAATACTTTTATTAATTTATTACATATTGCTTGTACATTTCAAGCAATATGCTGTCACAATATTTTTTATTCCATCCAACATTTTATGGCTTAAATTAGAGTAATTTTAATTATTTCCTTCAACAATTTTGATGGGTATTTACAGGTGTGTGTACTAGATCAATGATTTTAGAATATAGGAATGGTATTTCTGAAATTTTACTTACTCTTCTCTCATGCTTGTATTATGACTGTTACAACTTCAGACATGACATTTTCACTAAAATTAATAAAAGAATAGCTAGACTTACCATTATTTCTCAGTGAATAGAATCAGATTACATAATCATGTCCAGTAAGCTCCTCCTAATATCAGAAACTTCTAAGATCTGGATTTTATCCCTGATATGGTTTCCTTGAACAGAAAGTCAAGAGTATGCACCAAGCACTGTAGAATGCAGTTCAAACACCTCCCTTAAAAGTCCAGTCTTGATAAGAAAGAGAGAAAATAAGAGAGGAGAGAAGATATAAAAGGAAGGGAAGCAATAGAAAAAAAAAGAAAAGTCTTGTTAAGAAAGTGATAAACGTTTATGTAATCTTTACATTAGCTAAATATTTTATTTGTTTGCTTTTGTTTGGTGTCACACACAATGATGCTCAGGGTTATTCCTGACTCCGTACTCAGAGATTACTCCTGTCAAGCTTAAGGGACCATATGGGATTAAACCTGGAGTTGTTGCATGCACAACTGTACAATCTTTCTGGCAAGTAGCTGAATATTTTTAAAGCTATTTTCTGATGCCTTCAAAAAGTGATTCCTTTCTCAGTGTATTTCTACTTGACTCACCAAGAAAATGCAAATAGGTAAATTTATGAATATTGTCTTGATGATGCACATAGGATACTTGGCGATATTTGATTTTATGCTTTGCTCACAAGTTCAAAAGTGTGTGTTCTATGTTACTCACGAAAAATGAGCTAAAGTGGACAAACATAATAAGATAAGATTTATTAAAAAATTAATTTCCTCAGACCTTGTAATCACTAACATCTCATAAACCACTTTCGTATTTTGCAGCCATGGTCAACACTACTGTTTTCTTCACCATCACTGTCAATCAATGCTGAGAATTCATGCTGTGTCTCTTTTAAATTGTTTGCAGACAAAGTTCCAAAGGGAGCAGAAAGTGTTTATGCTCCAATCACTAGAGAAAAACTATGTGATTACAACATTATTTTCTTTCACAGAATTATCTCAGAATGTATATGTCAGGTACTGAGTTATGTCATCATAATGACATCAGAAGCAAATCTATCTAAGGGATGAAATCTATGATATTTCTGATGAGATTTTATCTGAAAGCTTATGGCTCAGGAATCTTGTTCATGGCAAGCCAAACACAAACAATTGCCAGGTTTTCTTCTGCATGGCTGAAATAGAGTAGATGATAAGCATGTAGTTCTTGGCAATGTGTAAGATACATAAATATTATAGAAGACATGGCAAGATCAGCAAGAAGATAATGATTTCCAACTTTGGACAAATCTAATGACTTGTCTTTTAACTCCAACAGTCCATTACTCTAGCTCAGGAGCACACCACTTCACCCACCATGTGCTTGAAATGTTTGCATGCTTTCTGCAGTTCTTTTTATTTTATTTTTGTTTTTTGTTTGTTTGTTTGTTTTTGGGCCACACCCGGCGGTGCTCAGGGGTTACTCCTGGCTGTCTGCTCAGAAATAGCTCCTGGCAGGCACGGGGGACCATATGGGACACCAAGATTCGAACCAACCACCTTAGGTCCTGGATAGGCTGCTTGCAAGGCAAACTCTGCTGTGCTATCTCTCCGAATCTTTCTGCAGTTCTTTAGGCATTCTCTGAAGTTCATTTTTATTCCCTGCAGTTCATAGCTCCAAGTGGAGCTAAATGAAGAGCTTATGATTATGAAATAATTAATAAATAATAGTTTTATGTCAAAGAGAAAAATAATTTCTTCATACTGAGTGAACTAAATTGAGGTTCTACTATTAAGAATGGGGCCGGGCGGTGGCGCTAAAGGTAAGGTGCCTGCCTTGCCTGCGCTAGCCTTGGATGGACCGCGGTTCGATCCCCCGGTGTCCCATATGGTCTCCCAAGCCAGGAGCAACTTCTGAGCACATAGCCAGGGGTAACCCCTGAGCGTTACCGGGTGTGGCCCAAAAAACCAAAAAAAAAAAAAAAAAAAAAAAAAAGAATGAAGGGAAGGGAAATTGTTTTGAATTAGCAGAAAAATTGCCTCCAGTTGAGTAATCTGAAGCTAAATAAAAGGTTTAGTTCCTTTTCTGTTTCTGTTTTGTTTTGTGGCCACAACCTGCTGTGCTTTGGGCCTACTCTTGACTCTGTACTCAGGGATCAGTCCTGGGAGAACTTGCAGGACCAAATGGGACCATGTGTGTTCCTTCTTCTGTACCCAAGAAAATACCTTATACCAGCTGTACTATTGCTCTGGCTCCAGAGGCATAGTTATTATCCTGATGAAGCTGATTCTTAAGAAAAGAAGAAGATAATAATAAATTGATAAGTGATAAGAAAGCAAGAAACTTCTGGAATAGATTGACTAAATCATGATGTTTTCTGTGAAGATTCTTTATAGAGATGACACTTAAATGGAACGTGTTAAATAAAGTGAATGAATTATCAATAAATGAAATAAAAATGTGTGTATATGAATCTAGTGTTTTTTAAAATTTTCTGCATCTTAAGGTGTTTTGACATTTGGGAGGCCTCACAGACCCAGGGACAGATTCTCTTACTGAGATTTGTCAATTCATCTAGCAAAGGAAATTTAGAGAGACGTAGGAGTAAACCTTTCATATGCAAATTAGACAAAAGAATACTTGCAAGTATCCCCTTCATCTAGGTATTCATATATAAGACTCTGTTTCCTTTGTCATAAATTTTCTCAAGGGAAGAGTGCAGGCAAGTAGAGACCACACTTCTAGCACAAAATTTACCTGAATAATAGATTCTAAGCAGTCTTGAGCTTTTTACTCTGACTTCCTTTCCTTCTTATGGAAACCCCAATAAAGCCTTTGTTGCAGATTTTGCCTTTTTCTGACTTCCCTTACTTGATTAAAAACCTGGCCCCTTTCCTTTGATCTGCATAGTATAATGTGTGCACCCATTGTTCTGGAAGGTAAATAGAAAAAAAATCTTTCAATAACATTAGCTTCTTCACATTATCAGACTGTTACCTTCAAAAATTGAGACCTAACAACAAAATAGTGTGGAAGCCCCTTGTGAAGATGTTGGAGAGTACGTCGGAGAGCTCATCACAAATAATGGGGGAGTGCTTTTAGGGCAGAGACGGGAGGACACTGTGACAATATTCGGAAATGATCACTCGACAAGGACTGAATGCTGAAAGGAGATAAAGTGATATGCTTCAGTAGCAACAGTGTCTAAAAGGAAGAGACAGACAGACAGACAGACAGACAGAATATAATGTCTACCAGAAAGGCAGGCAGTGGGAAGGAGTGAGGGTGGAAAGAAAACTGGGACACTAATTGTGAGAAATATGCACTGGTGAGTGGTCTTGTACATTCATGAACAACTTTTTAACTTTGTATGTCATGTTGATTCAATTAAAAATTTGTTGATAAAGAATAAAAGAAAACATTAAAGTGGGAAAATAGTAACTTTTGGCTTAGTAGTTTTTAGGAGTGGAGAGAGGTTTAGACTTCTAGTTAAAACCCATTTTCCTCATTTTATGCAGCGTGAGGATAGAGCTGAGTGACACCCAGCTATATTTTTCTTCCTTTCACTTTGAAGATCAATTGAAGGTTGAACAGAATACTTAGAATACTTGTAATTTGGTGTCTTATCCTATGGGTGTCATTACATATCTAGTCTTTTTTCTTCTTCACCCAGATGTAGCTTCTTTTGGTGGCCTCAGGTTTGAGCTCTCAAATAAAGACACTTTATTTATCTAGATAAATACATTTTATTTATCTAGTGCACTTGTTCTCAAAGTGTTGTCTGAAATATGCATCATCAACATCATTCAGAACTGGTTACAGACAGACTCTCTAGTGCCAAACCCTCTAGTGCCTGACTCAGAAACTGAGATTGGGCCAATAAACTTGTGTTTAAGTAAGTCTTTCAGTTGATTCTGATGTATGTTTGAGTGTCTTTATGAAACAAAGCTAGATATATGAGTCTGGAGCTCAGAAATATGTTCAGGATGATTTCAAAGCTATAGAAATAGTCTAAGGCTAGGGTCAGAGAAAGAAATGAAGATTAAACACTTTGGGGAGAGCCAGTAGGAAGCAATGTGAAAAGTAGGAACTAAAAGGAAAACTAAAAGCATGATGTCAAAGATATTAAGAGGCTAGAATACTTTAAGAGGATTTGGGGGCTTTCTCTGTACAATAAAGAATTTCTCATTGAGTAGCAACAATACAGTCTTGGAATACTGATCACAACTCAAGAGTGAGTAATTCCATCCTCCTTGTCAATGTTTGTTGCAAGAATAATTGTGATAGCTAAAACTAAAAGATAGCTGAGTGGGAGAAAATATTGGCATTCAACACATTAGATGAGATATTGTTAGCCAGAAATATATAAAGTACTCACAAAGTTCAACCAAAATATAAGAAAACATTATCAAAAAATTGGGGTGAGAAATTAACACTTCTCAGAGGAAGATCAACCAATGGTCAAGAGGCAGTGTTAGGGTAATCCAAATCAAGACAACAATGAGATATCATCTTTCACCAGTGAGAGTATTAAAAATCCGGGGAAAAATTAATATTCGTAGGGTTGTGGTATAAAAGGAATTCTTATCCACTGCAAGTGGGAATATTGTCTGGTCCAACCTTATGGAATACAGTGTGGAGGATTCTCAGTAAACTCAGAATTGATCAGGAATATGATTCAGCAATTTGACCTTTGAGCATCCCCAGGACAAAAAAAATTTATTCAAAAGGGAACATGTATGCCATTATTCATTGCACCACTCAATATAATAATGTAAGATTTGCAATCAAATTAGATAATTAAGGACAAATGAGTGATTTATGAATATGTGGTATATATACATAATAGAATACTATACAGCTGCAAGGAACAATGAAATAAGCAATTTGCTATAACATGGATAGAACTGGAAGATATTGTTTTACAGAAGTAAACACAGTATGACATCACTCATATGTGGATGAGGGAATACAGTAGTTTAAAGAGAGGGTGCCTAGTTCAACCTTAAACCCAAAGATTAGGGAGAAGGAAAGAAACTGAATGGTGGGGTGGGGGATAAAGACAAGAGGATAGTAATGGGGAGCAGAGGTCAAATGGTTTCAGATACATCAGTTGTATTAAGGAATAATGGAACTAAATATCCAAATCACAGAGTTAACAACACTGAAGCCATGAGACACAAAAGTTAACAATTGAACTTAACAAGGTGCTGTCAAGATGGCAGGCTGTGGTGGTGGTGGTGTGTGGGTGGGGGAAAGGTAATATGGGAGGCAACCTGGGGACAGAAGCTTTCAATAATATTGGGATTAATGCTGGAACATTATATTTCTGAAACTCAGACATGAATATCTTTGTAAATCACAGCGCTTTAATTAGAATTTTATAAAAGAATAAATGTGAACTCCAATTTTGCTAAGCATAGACTTCTTTTTCTAATAGAGAATAAAAAGAAACTAGTATTTGTGTCTCCCACTAGATGAAAATAATATATCCCTAATTGTTAATTGTTACTGGTAGAATTTTTATGGTAGAAGTTTTTAAGAGATCATGAAAATATCATTTTTAAGGCCATAAGTTTCTTCATTTGTGTAATGGGAATAAATGCTAGTACATACCTTACAAAGTATAAATCTGTACTCTGAATACCATTATAAAGATATTAGAGAAACTAGAGTCCTTGATAACATGGTTGAGCTGTCCAATCAACTAAACTAAATGTTCTACTATGTGAGCTAATGCATTTCTTTTCTGTTTAGTCAGTTTAATTTAGGATTTCTGCTACTGGTAGCTGGAAGCAGCTTATCTGATACATTGATATATGAAGGCTATTTCTATTTTTAATTGTCAGAAAGTCACTGATTTATTACAAATTCTCTAGAAAGGTTATTTGTCTGAAGTATTGTTCAATGAGTGTTGTAAAGCACTTTTCTAATAAAATGAAATCAGGAATCTAATCTTATAAGAAAACAAAAGTATCTTAGGAATAATGGATCAAGCATTTTACTTATTTGAGAATGAATATATATTTCCTATTAATGTATTCGTCTACAATTCAAGTCATATTTTAATATTAAAACCTCACTGAAACTAATTTTTTGAATTCTCATTTGGCATAAAAGATGCAAATATTGAAAGTCTATGTATTATCCTTCCCTCAACCTTGAGTAATTGTAAGAATTGAAAATTAGTCCTATGGAAAGAACACCTTGAATACTAAATATGAAAAGTACTAAAAAGCATTTAATATATCCACACAAAGTCAGTGGTTTGTTTGAAATACTGATATCTTAATTTTATTTAGAAAATGGGTTTATTAAAATACAATAAAGCTAGCATTTTCCAGGTAATTTTACTGACTACCAGATCACTGAGAGTGTAGAAAGAATGTTAATCTTAAAACCAGGAGTTTTTTGTATTAATTTTATCCCTCACACCACCTATGTGGTCTCAAGTACATAACTAATCTGTTAGCTTATTTCAGAAGGAAGGTGAAGAAAGGATGAATCATAGTAACTTTTAAAGTTCTTCAGATAAAAATTCTGAAATATATATTGTGTCCTAAGTTATAATGTAAAAAAATTAAATATAACATTTTTACATTACATAAAATTTACTAATGCCAAATTGGTTCTTTCTTTCTATTCTTAATTCAGTTCATACTGAAACATTTTCATCTGCAATTATTCACCACAAACAAGCTCCATATTAATATTTGAATTAAAAACCTGTATGTAATATACTGAAAGGTACTTTGAAAGGTGAAAACATATTGTCACAATGAAAAATGAAATTTTCCTTTGTAGTAGTGAGGTACAAAACTAAAATTAAGCATGATTCTTGCTAGTCAGAACTCTCTTACGGTGGGTAGGGTGTTTGCCTTGCACGTGATTGAGCCAAAGTTGAGCTAGGAGTAAGCCCTGAGCATGGCTAAGTGTGGTCCCTAAACAAACCCAAAAATAATATATTCTAAAAATAAAATTAAGCATCAATGTTTGTAAATTACCAAAGTGCCAAAGTTTTTATCTAAACTGCTTCTGTAAGGATTCTCATAATGAGAACTCCCTCATCATAATAAGAGCTGCCTCAGCAAAATTAGTTTTGTGGTAGGAAGTTTTTAGTATTTGGTTTGTACTGACTAAAGTGTATACTATGACAAACAAGCTCATTTGGTCCAATGACCAAAGTCATTGGGGAAAAATTTGCACAATGGTGGTAATCTGAAGCAACTTCCCCCATATTAGAAGGCAAATACTAGTTGTATTTCCTTTGATTTATTGATAGTTCTTTTTATTTCTTTCTTCACCCTTTTCCCAATCTTAAGACCTTTATTTTCTACATAATTATTATTTTGGGATATTTTATTAGTAAGGTCACTTTCTTCTTTAATTTTAGGAGACAGTAATACTTAACCTTCGGTTTGATTTACATGATTCAATTGGGTTAAACTGCTGTTCTTCTAGAACTTAAAAAGTAAAATGCCAATATAAATATGTGGTAATTATCACCAGAACTGTTCATTTTTAACTATTAAATTTAAACAAAGAGCAATTGCTGTTTGTTCATGCAAAACAAACAGTGCCTGCTTAAGATCTTTTTGATTAATCTGCTTCCCAAGTGTAGATTTCAGGAGGAAAAAATACTGCCTCAGGCTCAGCCACACATTTATGAAATAGAAAAGGCTTTGCTGTCTCTGGCATTTGTTAGGTTTTTCCCAAAGCAGAGGTCCTGTGGTCAATAATATAGGGACAGCAAAGAGGAGAGACACCAAATCTCAGGGGACAGACCAAGACATCCAAGGTCTGGGCGATGCAGTCTGGTTCTAAAACAATACTCAGTAATAAAAGGAATGATTTTCAGTTAAGTAGGAGGATGGTTTGTTAGGTGGGACTAGAGGGATTTATGGGAAAGAAAACGTTGTCCAGCACAATGGCAATTTATACTAGAAATTGCACCCAAAACAGGTATAATGAGAGGGAGAAAATGTTTAACCAAACCTTCTGGCAAAAGCACTGTTGTATGAGGGCCAGATTCACTCTCTTGGGGATGGGTTCAGCAGGGTAAATCACCTGGGATGGGAGAAACAGATGGAGCTGGAGAGTCCAAGGTTGTGTTAGAGACCCTTAAATCCCCAGTGCCCCTCAACATGAATAAAAGTCCACAGAAAAATTCTAAATGACTTTGTTGTTAGAATTTTTGTAAAAAGCGTATAAAGGTAGATACATGTTCAGTACATAATAAAACAGAAGTGCAAACTTTGGAACTATACAGAGAGTATAAAGAGTAAGGCATTGGCTTACCAAGGCCAACATTGGTTCAGTCTTCAGCACCCGGTATAGTTCCTTGAGCACTACCAGGAATGATTCCTGTGCACAGAATTGAGAATAAGCCTTAAACACCACTTAGTGTAGATGGCCTCCAAACAAACAAAATCAAAATTAAAGTTCCTGTTTTCAAAAGTTCACAAAGAAATTATGCACAGAAATTTATAATTAATGTCAGCCCTAAATGAATTGAAAGTAATGAGTTAGGAACTCCAAATACCTTTATCTATTTTTGTCCTGTCTTCACTGCCTTTACTGTACCTCTGATCACCTTTTATTTTCTTAGTTTTTGTTTGCTTCATCATTTTGGGGCAACTGTCAAAGGTGCTCAGGGCTTACTCCTGGCTTTGAGTTCAGGGAACACTCCTGGCAGATCTGAGGACTGTGTAGATGACAGGTACAGAACGTGGGTCATTGTGTGCAAAGCATGCACCCTATATGCTATACTGTCTCTCTAGGCCTTTAAACATTCAAGTAGTAGTGGGAAAATAGCAGATTCCAGAAGGGTCAAAAAATAAAATGAAAAAATAAAAAAGAAAGATATCAAGATGTATCAGGAAATATGTGAGACATCTGCTGAATAAAGAATTAAAAATGATAATTTCCTTTTACTGTTAATTACTATCAGAATTCTATATCTTGAGAAGATAAGAACGAAAGACACATGGTTGGGTGCAGGATCTTTCCACAGATCTAGTTTTTCATAGTTCTATTCTTCTATTTAGTAACCCAAAGAATTTTCTTTCCGTAACATCCTTATATGGCATAAAAAGGTTAGTAGGTCATACTTATACTATATGCCCATATCTGAGCTGCTACTTACTTTCAGAAATGTATAGTCTCACTATTGGTCTACCTTGAGATTCCTGTTTTTGTGTTCAACTAAAACTGGAAGTGAGGGCATTTTTCAGTTGTATGTCCTCCACCAAACATTTTCACCTTCTTTTAGGAACATGGTAAAACTTCAGTTCCCTGTCTGGTAAGAGTAACTTAATCATACAGTTAAATGACTTGCTTTGAACAATTATAGTGAGCAAAAGGGATGGATAGCTCTAAAAACCTTTGGGAAGCAGTTTATATGACATAAAATATACCCTTTCAAATTGTACAATTAGTTTTTCCAGTTAAATCACAGAGTTGTACAAACTCTTACCACTATCTAATTGTACATTTTCCTTACTACAAAAGGAAACTGATTATCCATTAACAGCCTTTCTTCATTACCCTTTCACCCCATTTCTTTCCCTTTGCTAATCTATTTTATATCTCCATGGATTTGCCAACTATGGGCATTTCACACAACAGTGGTCTTTTGTTATTGGCTTTTTTCAATTAGCATAGTGTCCTCAAGGTTCATAATGTTTCAGGGTTGTAACATAATCCAGTACTTCTTTTCAAAGCTGGAATAATATTTTATTATATATATTTAGCACATTTTATTTATCTTGTTATTCACTCCAAACATTTATATTCCACTTTTAATTATTACAAATAATGTTCCTAGAACATTACATGTAGAGGGGATGGAGCGATAAGGCAGTGGATAGATCCTTGCACTTGAGTTACCTGGGTTTAATATTCAGCATCCCACATGATCTATTGAGCCTTCCAGGAATAATCCCTGAGTGAAGAGCCAGGAGTAACTCCTGATCAGCACCAGGTATGGCTTTACCACCCCAAATAAATAAAAATGAGATGAAAATTTATATGTAGAATTTTGTGTGGACATATACTTTATTTCTTTTGTGTATATACATAACAGGGGAATCGCTCGATTGTGGATAAGTATTTATCTCTTTAAGGAATTGCTGAACTATTCCCTAAGGTAGTTGCTTTATATTATTTTCTAACCCTCAATCACTGATTTTTTTTTTACCAACACTTACATTATGCCTTTAATTTTTTTCCATCTATTGTGAGTTTGGTTTTTATTTCGCTAATAAATAAAGATGCTCAACATCTTATGTATTTATTGGCCGTAAATACATCTAAATAGAAATGTCTATAAAATTTCTTTGATCTTTTCTCAGTTGGTTTTGTTATTGTTGAGTTTGAAGAGAGTGTTTTGTATATTTCGGATAGAGATTCCTTGTTTAACATGTGATTTACACACTATATTCTCCATTTCTTGGGGGTTTTCTTGTTTTTGTTTTTGTTTTTTACTTTTTTTCTATTATTGAGGTTCTATGTTGTTTTCCATGGAGGTTGGACCACATAACATTCCCAACAGTGAATGAGGAATCCCTTTTCTCCACATCCCTAGCACTTACTATTTTTTGCATTTTGGATATAGACTGTTCTCTTAGACATGAGGTGCTATCTTATTGTCATTTTGATTTATATTTCCCTATAATAAGTGAGGATGAACATTTTTATGTGCCTACCGATCACGTGTAGATATTAAAAATTTTTTTATTTAAAGAAAATGCATCACACAGTCAACGCACTTGCTTCAAAATGAAGGAAAGCAAAGCCACTAAAAATAGAAAGAAAAACAAAAAATATATAAAATGAAAGAGAAGAAAAAAAAAAGAAAAATTTTAGTAGCAAGTATACTAGTGAAAACCACTGTATCTATAATAAAGTCATCAATACAATAGCAGAAGGTTTAGCAAGCTCTTTTTCTTAAAGATAAGAGATAAAGGGGCCGGAGAGATAGCATGAATGTAGAGTGTTTGCCCTGCGTGCAGAAGGACCGTGGTTCGAATCCCGGCATCTCATATGGTTCCACACCCCCACACCGAGCCTGTCAGAAGCTATTTCTGAGCCTAGAGCCAGGAGTAACCCCTGAGTGCTGTTAGGTGTGACCCCTCCCCCAAAAAATAAGAGATTAAAAAAATATAATATAAAAGGTGTGTGTGTGTGTGTGTGTGTGTGTGTGTGTGTGTGTGTGTGTGTGTGTGTCAGTTGATGTTGTTTGTAAAGGCACAGCAAAATATGAGGAAAATAGTAAGGAGGTCTTATTTTTTGATGAGGGACCATATCTGGACATGCTTAGATCATACTGTGAGTCTTATTGCACTCAAGGCTTACTATTCTCAGGCTTTGATGGGTGTGCTCAGGGGGTCAACCATTTTGAATACCAGTGACTAAATTCAGGTCAGTTACATGCAAGGCAAGCACTCTAGCTGCTGTACTATTACGCTGGCCCCTTATATATCATTTTTGGAAAAGAGTCTTTTTTTCCCACTAAATAAGTTTATTTTAATTTATTTATATCTTTTTTTTTCTTTTCTTTTCATTTTGTTTTTTGGCTCACATCCAGTAACACTCAGGGGTTACTCCTGGCTCTCTGCTCAGAAATCACTCCTGGCAGGCTCAGGGGACCATATGGGATGCCGGGATTCAAACCAACTACCTTCTGCATGCAAGACAAATGCCTTACCTTTATATTATCTCTCCAGCCCCTTATTTATTTATTCTTGTAATTTGTGAGCTCTTTATGTAGTTGGATATTAGTCATTTGTCAAATGTTTAGTGTGCTCATTTTTTTTTATCATCTCATAAGACTTCTTTTGTTTTAATTTTAGCTTCTTTCAAAATGCAGTAGCTTTTATTTTTATGTCAGTCTGTGTGCTTATTTTTACTTTTGTTTTCAGTTGCATACCTGATCATATTACTGAAGTAATATGATAGATTGTTTTATATAATAGAGTATTTTACCTGTATTTTTTCCCATGCACTTTATGGTTTGGAACCTAATATTCAAGTCTTTCATCCCTTTCAAACTTTTGTTTTTGTTTTTGGGCCCACCCAGTGACTCAGGGGTTACTCCTGAGCTATGCGCTCAGAAATCACTACTAACTTGGGGTAGCTATGGGACGCCACGGTCAGTCCTAGGTCAGCCGCATGCAAAGTAGACACCTTACCTCTGCACCATCGCTCCGGCCTACCCTTTCAAGCATTTTATGTGTGTACATAATGTGATCTTATTTCTTTCTTTTGCATGTGACAAAACAAAATCCTCAACATTATTATTAAAAATATTTCCTTTGGGGCCGGGCGGTGGCGCTGGAGGTAAGGTGCCTGCCTTGCCTGCGCTAGCCTAGGACGGACCGCGGTTCGATCCCCCGGCATCCCATATGGTCCCCCAAGAAGCCAGGAGCAACTTCT
The DNA here is from genome assembly GCF_024139225.1 of Suncus etruscus. Lineage (NCBI taxonomy): Eukaryota > Metazoa > Chordata > Mammalia > Eulipotyphla > Soricidae > Suncus > Suncus etruscus. The sequence goes on from NC_064855.1 coordinate 78,653,760, forward strand.
GAGCGCATAGCCAGGAGTAACCCCTGAGCGTCACAGGGTGTGGCCCAAAAACCAAAAAAAAAAAAATATATATTTCCTTTGTTTTATGCTTTGATATATTGTCATAAATTAACTTCTGCATATGGACTGCATCAAGGATCATACTCACAGCCTCAGAAGACAATCTCTCTTACACTAACCTTCCCCTGGGATCTAAAAAATATTACTCAGTTTTTCTGGTCTTCTGGGGTAGTTTTGTTTTCCTATCCTTGAGCTTATAGATTCAATTTTTGGCTTCTGTCAATTTGCTCTTGGCCCCTATCTTGTATTTTTTTAGTTAATTTATTATTTTTTAGCTCGGTCATTTTATTATTTTTATGTTTTACATCCTTGTTAAAGTTTTCTTACTGATTGATATTCTCATTTCAATGATCATCTTTAAATGATACTTTACGTGCTATTGTTTTGAAGTTTTCATTGAGAAATTTACAGTTTTTATGAATTTGGGGTTTTTTTCCGGGCTTTTTTCTTCATCCATAAGTGTAGATAAATTTATATGTTTGTTCATGAAAACACCAGGCAGAAGCTATGACCTTAAGTTCTTATATGCCTGCATATGGCTGTGGAGAGTCATCACAAGTACCCTGCAGTGGTTATTGCACCCATTTTGAACAATTCAGGATAGCAACTCAGGATTTATGATTGGTGGCAAAATCAAAAGGTTGTGGACAGCTATAAAGAAGGTTGGGGCCGGAGAGATAGCATGGAGGTAAGGCGTCTGCCTTTCATGCAAAAGGTCATCAGTTCGAATCTGGCTTCCCATATAGTCCCCAGTGCCTGCCAGGAGCAATTTCTGAGCATGGAGCCAGGAGTATCCCCTGAACACTGCCGGGTGTGACCCACCCCCCACCCACCCCCCCCGCCCGCACACACACACAAAGTAAAACAGAATATTTCTTTCTGAGACCTCTAGATTAGAGGTTTGTCTTTATCATCCAGACCGGAGCAGAAGTCTTCCATACGGCACAAAAACACCAAGGGGAGAGTAAATGAACGTGAAAGGAGTCTATAGATAATCCCATGACAATATATTCCAAGGGTAGAGAAACACTGTATCTCTTAGGCCACGGGGATTCCCTTTACAGATGAACCCAATATTTACTGTGCCTATGCGGGTGGGGGGGGGGGGACGAGACAAAAAACACTAAATAATCCTTCTTTTTTATTTTTTATTATTTTTTTATCTAGTTTTTGTCGATTTCTTTGTTTTGGGGTAGATATTGAAGTAGCTGTTCATTTTTTTACATTATATATTTACTTTTTTTTCTTCTTTTCTCTTCTTCCTCTTTGCACCTTGTCATATTTTCTATCTCAAGTCCATGGCAACTATGTGGTGCATATTTTTAGTGCTGCAGTGTTCACTGGATATCTTATTTGATTCCTCTTTTTGAACTGTTGTGGTGTCTCACCTTCTTCTTTTCCCCATCGTCCCTCAAATCAAGAATGAGCGCCTCTAGAATGACTCTGCTCATAGTCGGCGTAGTCAATTTTTACCCCATTATATTACCTTTCTCTTCCTCAAACAAAACCACATAACTTGAACTTTTTAGTCCCGCCTCCCAATTGGAGGGGGCAGTAACGGAGGCACCAAGACCAAACAGTTATAAGACCACTAAGTAATAAACTAGACACAGAAGGGACCATGCATTCTAGCAGCCCCTGGGGGGCAGAGTGGAAGATATGGGAGGCAGGACGGGAGCAGTTGTGGGAGGACAAATCGGTGGTGGGAATTCCCCTGATTCAATGTAAATATGTACCTGGAATATTACTGTGAACGATATGTAAGCCACTATAATTAAAATAAAAATCATATTTAAAAAAAGAAGGTCATATTTATGAATGCCTAATAGTAGCTGTAGCACCACGCAGGTCTGTGTGATAACAATGGGATTTGTTTTTTGAAGGGGTCTAGCAGTAGGTAGAATGGTGAGGCTAAATGGGTCTGTGCTTTGTGGCACTATGATTGAGTGGGATTGGGCAGAAACTAAAGGTGTGCCAAGTTTTAAACCAACCTGGAGGGAAAACTGGTATTCAAGGTTGCAAGTGCCTGGGGTACCTATGCTCTGAGTTTGTGTATGCACAGTAGGTGACCAGAGGTGTCCATTCACAAGTGCCTAGTAGCAACTATGTGCCAAGTTCCAACTGCCATGGAGAATAACCAGAGGTTCAAAATGTGAGAATCTAAAGGCAACTTGCATTCACTTCAATAGGTCTGAATCTTAGCCAAGTGTTCAGAGTTGTAGTGCTTGGCAGTTACCAGCTCTCCACAGTTGCATAGACCTGGGGAGGGCCAAGGAACCCATGCTGGACTTGGGCTTCATTCATATAGTAATTCTCCAAAGTTGGTAAGCAATAGCAGTTGGTAGCAGGCCTTTGTACTAAAATGGTTATATTTTGGCAGGTCTTCAGGTTATTTTCCTCTCTATTTGAGTTTGAATTACATGCTAGAAGACAGATGTGCTCTGTGAGGTTCCAGGTCTGTTTGTTAGTTGTAAGCAATCACGGTGTTTCTTGGCTCCATTGGTCAGCTATTTGCTAGAATGAAGTTCTCTTTAGAAATTTGATCTCATAAAATCAGAAGATGCTCTGTGATACCCTGGCTTTGACTTAGGATCTGTGCAAAAAAATATCTATAAATACAGAAGACTGACTACAACAACTGGAACTGAATAGAACTTTTCTTTGGACCATGAAGAAAAAACCTTAGGATTGGACAATTAGTGCTCAAAGTCTGTAGTCAGTCTTAGGGCAATATGCATCATGGGTAGAGACACCATGCTGTTGTTGAGTTTTTTTAGGCCAAGGGTATGTCCTTTCTAATTTCTCCAAAGTTTCCCCAAACCTATACAAAACAACAACAACAACAACAACAACAACAACAACAACAACCACCCAACCAAAACCAAAAACTGCTACACCTGCTCTCCTTTTGTCTTTTTTTTTTATTTATAGTTTCTATAAGGGCTCTCGCTTTTACATAGAAACTTAGAACATGAATCACTTTGTTTTATATCATATTTCTACATCTTTCTACAAATTGAGAAAAAAAATGGATGCGGGCTGAGGGACTCGGGTACATTGGGTGGAAAAAATGGTCAGTCTAAAAATCTAAGTCAATGTCAACAACAATAAAATTATAAGACCCAAACTACAACAAGCTAAACACAAAATAAACCTGTTACACTGGTAGACCAGGGGCCTAAAGGTGGAGATATGGGATGTATGCTGGGAACTCTGGTGGAGAGAGGTCAACACTGGTGTTGGTAGAGGCTCTAATTCACTGTCACTTTATATCTGAAATACAACTATGAAGGGCTTGTAGTTAACAATGGCCTTGATAAAAGTAAAAACAAAAAAAAAAAAGAAATTTGATCTCAGATTATTTTTACTATAGAGAAAAAGTTCCAAAATAGCCTCCACCAGTAAAATATGCAAAAGATCACCAAGATAGTGACTGACACCTTTTCATACCCTGTAATTTCTTTCCTTTTCATTCAGTGTTATGAATATGGAATTGTAGGACTGGAGCAACAGCATGCTTGACATAGCACCCCATTTTGATCACCAAGGTAAGTTATGACTTACCCTTTTGCATGCCTTATTTCCATCTTAAACATCTCTTTCTGATTACAGTATATTGTAAAGCAGTGGTGGTTCTTCTTACTGAGATGACCTCTCTGTCACCAATGTGTCTGGGCTCTTTCCTTCTGTCTCTGACTTGAAAAATGTTCACAAGCATTTCAGATCAGTTTCCATGCAGATTAATCCGAGTTTTATTGTGAAATTTGCCTGGATCATAGGAAGATGCAAATGTGGTCTCTTTTTATCCACCCTTATTTTAACTTTCCTCATAGTGACTTCAAAACAGAAGTTCTCATTTTAATCAAGTCCAATTAAACTTATGTTTAGTTGTTTGTTTCATCTATTTGAAACCAATAGGTGGGCTCTTGCCTTGCACACAGCTAACCAGGCTTCCATTTCTAATGCCACATATGGTGCCCTAAGTGCCTCCAGGAGTGATCTCTAAGAGCAGAGCACTGTGACTCCTCAGGTGTGACTCTAAAATTAAAATAAATGAAACTACTTGTTTCTTATTCTTGCTATTGAGGACATCAGTCCATTTTTATTTGACTTTTGGTAAAGAGATAGAATAAGTTCTGAGTTCTTTCTTTTTAAAAAAAATACCATTTGTTTCACAAATGTCAAATAAAACGAATTAGATTGAGGCTGGAGTTCAGGGGTAGGGTATTTTCTTGCACATGGATGACCTGGGTTTGATCCTAGGCACCTCTATAGTAGCCTGAGTTTGCCAGGAGTGGTCCCCGAGCTCAGAGTTGGGAGGTAAGACCTGAGTACCACTGGGTATAGCTTCAGCAATCCCCCTAATAAATTAAAGACCTCAATATCAGACTGAATCCATAAACTACACTGAGGACAACATGGGCAGAACTCTTTATGACAATGAAATGAGGACAGCTTTAAAAATCAACAGTATTGGGGCCGGGCGGTGGCGCAAAGAGGTAAGGTGCCCTGCCTTGCCTGCGCTAGCCTTGGACGGACCGCGATTCGATCCCCCGGCGTCCCCATATGGTCCCCCAAGCCAAGGAACGACTTTCTGAGCGCATAGCCAGGAGTAACCCCTGAGCGTTACCGGGTGTGGCCCAAAAACCAAAAAAAAAAAAAAAAAAATCAACAGTATTGGTCTAGCAAACAGAAGCAGAAGCAAACAGATGGTCAAAATACAAGATACTTTAAAGCCTAGGAGAAAATTTTTGCCCAACAGTCATCTGAGAAAGGGTTAATATCCAAGATATGAAGCACAATGGTAGAACTTTACAAGAAAATAAAATAAACCCTCATCAAAAAATGAAGAGATGAACAGAAACTTCTTCAAAGAGGGTATACAATGGTCCTGAAGATTTAGTTACACTGTTTAATAAATGGGTTTTTATATTTAGCTATGTATCTTATGTTGTCATTTAAAACCTTTATTTTACCTTTGGCACTTACATTTAATTCTTGATAATTTTTGTTTGTTTTGGGCCACATTTGGGGTACAGGGGATTAAACCTGAGTTGGTTGTGTGCAAGGCAAGGGTGCTAACTACTTGACTACCACTTTAGCACCTTTTTGATTATTTTGAATGAAATTTTATATTTGGGATAATGTAGTGGATTAGTTTTACTATTATGTGAATATATTATTGTATTTGTTGCAAATATTTTTCTACCTGAATTGTCTTAGTATCTTTTCTTTTTTTTTATTTAACCAACATTATTACATACATGATTGTGTTTGGGTTTCAGTCATGTAAAGAACACCACCCATCACCAATGCAACATTCCCATCACCAATGTCCCAAATCTCCCTCCTCCCTAACCAGCCCCCGCCTGTACTCTAGACAGGCTTTCCTATTTCTCTTGTACATTCAAAACGTAGTTATGTCTCTAACTAAATCATCCCTGTTGTGGTTAGCTTCATGAGGTGAGCTATTACTTCCAGCTCTTTTCCTTCTCGTGTCTGAAAGTTGTTATTGAAAGAATATCTTTCATTTTTTTCTTAAAACCCATAGATTAGTGAGACCATTCTGCATCTTTCTCTCTCTCTCTGACTTATTTCACTCAGCATAATAGATTTCCATGTACATCCATGTATAGGAAAAATGTCATGACTTCATCTCTCCTGATAGCTACCATAATATTCCCATTATGTATATGTAACACAGTTTCTTTAACCATTCATCTGTTGAAGGGTATCTTGGCTGTTTCCAGAGTCTTGCTATGGGAAATAGTGCTGCAATGAATATAGGTGTAAGGAAGGGATTTTTGTATTGTATTTTTGTGTTCCTAGGGTTTATTCCCTAGGAGTGGTATAGCTGTATCATATGGGAGCTCGATTTCCAGTTTTTTTGGAGGAATCTCTATATCGCTTTTCATAAAGGTTGAACTAGACGCATTCCCACCAGCAGTGGATAAAGAGTTCTTTCTCTCCACATCCCCGCCAACACTGCTTGTTCCCATTCTTTGTGATGTGTGCCAATCTCTGAGGTGTCGAGGTGGTACCTCATAGGTGCTTTGATTTGCATCTCCCTGATGACTTAGTGATGTGGAGCATTTTTTCATGAGTCTTTTGCCATTTGTATTTCTTCTTTGGTCAAAGTGTCTGTCCATTTCTTCTCCCCATTTTTTGATGAGATTAGTGTTTTTTTTCTTGTAAAGTTCTGTCAGTGCCTTGTATATTTTGGAGATTAGCCCCCCTTATCTGATGGCCTTTGGGTGAATAGTTTCTCCCACTCAGTGGGTGGCTCTTGTATCCTGGGCACTATTTCTTTTGAGGTGCAGAAGCTTCTCAGTTTAATATATTCCCATCTGTTAATCTCTGCTTTCACTTGCTTGGAGAGTGCAGTTTCCTCCTTGAAGATGCCTTTAGTCTCAATGTCCTGGAGTGTTTTACCTACGTGTTGTTCTATATATCTTATGGTTTCGGCTCTGATATCGAGGTCTTTCATCCATCTTGGACTTAACCTTCGTACATGAGGTTAGCTGGGGCTCTAAATTCAATTTTTTGCAAGTGGATAGCCAGTTGTGCCAACACCACTTGTTGAAGAGGCTTTCCTTTGCTCCATTTAGGATTTCTTGCTCCTTTATAAAAAAAATTAGGGTGATTATTTGTCTGGGAAACATTCTCTGAGTATTCAAGCCTATTCCACTGTCTGAGGACCTGTCCTTTATTTCCCAATACCATGCTGTTTGATAATTATTGCTTTATAGTACAGTATAAAGTTGGGGAAAGTAATTTCTTTTATTCCAAATATTGCTTTAGCTATTCTAGGGTGTTTATTGTTCCAAATAAATTTCTTTTTTTAAATTTAAAACCTTGATTTCATATATGATTGTGTTTGGGTTTCAGTCATGTAAAGAACACAACCCATCACCAGTGCAACATTCCCATCACCAATGTCCCAAGTCTACCCTCCTCCCCACTTCGACCCCACCTGTACTCTAAACCAGGCCTCTCCATTTCCCTCACACATTCTCATTATTAGGACAGTTCAAAATGTAGTTATTTCTCTAACTAAAACTCATCACTCTTTGTGGTGAGCTTCCTGAGGTGAGCTGGAACTTCCAGCTCTTTTCTCTTTTGTGTCTGAAAATTATTATTGCAAGAATGTCTTTCATTTTTCTTAAAACCCATAGATGAGTGAGACCATTCTGCGTTTTTCTCTCTCTCTCTCTGACTTATTTCACTCAGCATAATAGATTCCGTTTGTACATCCATGTATAGGAAAATTTCATGACTTCATCTCTCCTGACAGCTGCATAATATTCCATTGTGTTATATGTACCACCGTTTCTTTAGCCATTCGTCTGTTGAAGGGCATCTTGGTTATTTCCAGAGTCTTGCTATGGTAAATAGTGCTGCAATGAATATAGGTGTAAGGAAGGGGTTTTTGTATTGTATTTTTGTGTACCTACGGGTAATATTCCTAGGAGTGGTATAGCTGGATCGTATATGGGAGCTCGATTTCAGTTTTTGGAGGAATCTCCATATCACTTTCCAAAAAGGTTGAACTAGACGGCATTCCCACCAGCCAGTGGATAAGAGTTCCTTTCTCTCACATCCCCCGCCAACACTGTTTATTTCATTCTTGTGATGTTGCCATTCTCTGGGGTGTGAGGTGTATCTCATCGTTGTTTTGATTTGCATCTCCTGATGATTAGTGATGTGGAGCATTTTTTCATGTGTCTTTTGGCCATTTGTATTTCTTCTTTGTCAAAGTGTCTGTTCATTTCTTCTCCCCATTTTTGATGGGATTTAGATGTTTTTTCTTGTAAAGTTCTGTCAGTGCCTTGTATATTTTGGAGATTAGCCCCTTATCTGATGGGTATTGGGTGAAATAGTTTCTCCCACTCAGTGGGTGGCTCTTGTATCCTGGGCACTATTTGCTTTGAGGTGCAGAAGCTTCTCAGCTTAATATATTCCATCTGTTAATCTCTGCTTTCACTTGCTTGGAGAGTGCAGTTTCCTCCTTGAAGATGCCTGTAATGTCCTGGAGTGTTTTGCCTATGTGCTGTTCTATATATCTTGTGGTTTTGAGGCTGATTTTTGAGGTCTTTAATCCATTTGGATTTTACCTTCGTACGTGATGTTAGCTGGGGTCTAAGTTCAATTTTTTGCAAGTGGCTATCCAATTGTTCCAACACCACTTGTTGAAGAAGGCTTTCCCTGCTCCACTTAGGATTTCTTGCTCCTTTATCAAAAATTAGGTGATTGTATGTCTGGGGAACATTTTCTGAGTATTTAAGCCCTATTCCACTGATCTGAAGGGCCTGTCCTTCTTCCAATACCATGCTGTTTTGATAACTATTGCTTTGTAGTACAGTTTAAAGTTGGAGGAAAGTAATTCCTCCCATATTCTTTTTCCCAGTGATTGCTTTAGCTATTTGAGGGTGTTTATTGTTCCAAATGAATTTCAAAAGTGCCTGATCCACTTCTTTGAAGAATGTCATGGGTATCTTTAGAGGGATAGCATTATAATCTGTATAATTGCCTTGGGGAGTATTGACATTTTGATGATGTTAATCCTAGCCAATCCATGAGCAAGGTATGCATTTCCATTTCGTGTGTCTTCTCTTATTTCTTGGAACAGAGTTTTATAGTTTTCTTTGTATAGGTCCCTTCACATATTTAGTCAAGTTGATTCGAAGATATTTGAGTTTGTGTGGCACTATTGTGAATGGGATTGTTTTCTTAATGTCCCATTTCATCCTTATTACCTATTGGTGTATAGAAAGGCCATTGATTTTTGTGTGTGTTATTTGTAGCCTGCCACCTTGCTATATGAGTCCTATTGTTTCTAGAAGCTTTTTGGTAGAGTCTTTAGGGTTTTCTAAGTAGAGTATCATGTCATCTGCAAACAGTGAGAGCATGACTTCTTCCTTTCCTATCTGATTCCCTTGATATCTTTTCTTGCCTAATCGCTTACGCAAGTACTTCCAGTGCTATGTTGAATAGGAGTGGTGAGAGAGGACAGCCTTGTCTTGTGCCAGAATTTAGAGGGGAAGGCTTTTCAATTTTTTTCCATTGAGGATAATATTTGCCACTGGCTTGTGGTAGATGGCCTTAACTATATTGAGAAAGGTCCTTCCATTCCCATCTTGCTAGAGAGTTTGATCAAGAATGGGTGTTGGACCTATCAAATGCTTTCTCTGCATCTATTGATATGATCATGTGGTTTTTATTTTTCTTGTTATTGATGTCTGTGTATTTTGTTGATAGATTTATGGATGTTAAACCATCCTTGCATTCCTGGGATGAAACCTACTTGATCATAGTGGATGATCTTCTTAACGAGGCATTGATCCCTATTTGCCAGGATTTTGTTGAGGATCTTTGCATCTGCATTCATCAGCGATATTGGTCTGTAATTTTCTTTTTTTGTAGCATCTCTATCTGGTTTAGGTATCAAGTGATGTTGGCTTCATAAAAGCTATTTGGAAGTGTTCCTTTTTTTTCGATTTCATGAAAGAGTCTTGCCAGGATTGGTAAGTAGTTTCCTCTTGGAAAGTTGAAAGAATTCATTATTGAATCCAATCTGCGCCTGGGCTTTTGTTTTTCGGCAGACATTTTATTACCATTTTAATTTCATCAAGGTGATTGGGGGTGTTTATATATGCTACATCCTCTTCATTCAACATGACGATTATAAGAGTCCAAACATTTATCCATTTCCCTCCAGGTTTTCATATTTAGTGGCATAGAGTTTCTTAAATTAGTTTCTGATTACCCTTTGGATCTCTACCATATCAGTAGTGATCTCTCCTTTTTCATTCCTAATATGAGTTATCAAGTTTCTCTCTCCTCTCTTCTTCTTTGTTAATTTTGCCAGTGGTCTATCAACTCTTGTTTTATTTTTTCAAAGAACCAACTTCTGCTTTCGTTGATCTTTTGGATTGTTTTTTGGATTTCCACTTCATTGATTTCTGCTCTCAGCTTTGTTATTTCCTTCTGTGTCCCTATTTTGGGTCATTTTGTTGAGTACGTTCTAATTCTATGAGCTGTGTCATTAAGGTATTCAGGTAGGCCCCTTCTTCTTTCCTTATGTGTGCTTGCAAAGCTATAATTTTCCTCTCAGTACTGCTTTTGTATGTCCCATAGGTTCTGAAGTTTGTATCTCCATTGCCATTTGTTTCTAGGATGGTTTTGATTCCTCTTTGATTTCATTTTGGACCCACTGGTTATTCACGTATTAGGCTGTTAAACTTCCAGGTACTTAAAGTTTTTCTTCTGTGTCCCTTTGAGAGTTCACATATAATTTCAGGACCTTGTGGTCGGTGAGGTAGCCTGCAAAATTTCTATCCTCTTGATATTATGGAGGTATGTTTTATGGTGCCCAGCAGTAGTCATCCTGGAGAATGTCCCATGTACATTAGAGAAGAATGTGTATCCGGCCTTCCTGGGGGTGGAGTGTCCTGTATATATCTACTAGGCCTCTTTCTTCCATTTCTCTTTTCAGGTCTAGTATATTCTTGTGGGCTTTCAGTCTGGTTGACCTTGTCAAGTGTTGACAATGCCATGCTAAGGTCTCCCCAACAATTATTGTGTTGTCATTGATATTGTTTTTCAGATTTGTCAGAAATTTTATTAAATATTTTTCTGGCCCCTCATTTGGTACATATATGTTTATGAGAGTGATTTCTTCCTGCTGTATGTATCCCCTTGATTATACAAAATGGTCCAACTTTGGTCCCTTACAACTTCCTAAGTATAAAGTTTGCATCATCTGATATTAGTATGGCCACTCCAGCTTTTTTATGGGTGTTGTTTGCTTGGATGATTTTCCTCCAGCCTTTTATTTTGAGTCTATGTTTGTTCTGACTACTCAGGTGTGTTTCTTGTAGGCAGCAGAAGGTTGGATTGAGTTTTTTTGATCCATTTAGGCACTCTGTGTCTCTTAACTTGTGCATTTAGTCCATTGACATTGAGAGAGAAAGAATTGTTCTGGGAAGTTTAGTGCCCATGTTTATATCGAAATTTGTGTGTCTGTTGGTCAGTCTTGTCTTAAGTAGGTCTTTTCTTTAAAGAATTGTTTTGAGCCACTGTAAAGTTTCTGAGCTGTTGTTTTTCTGTGAAACCATGTATTGTTCTTCAAACCTGAAAGTGAGTTTTGCTGGTGTGCAAGTATTACTAGGCGAAGCATTTATTTCAATGAGTTTTGTCAACTATGTCCCACCACTGCCTTCTAGGCCTTGAGTGTTTCTGGGACAGGTCTGCAGTAACTTTAAGGTTGTTCCCTTGAATGTAATTTTTTTTTTTTGATCTTGCTGCTTTCAGAATTCTGTCTCTATCTGTGAGATTCATCTTGTGACTAGGATGGGTGTCTTGGGGTGTTTTTTTCTGGGGTCTCCTTTAGGTGGTACTCTTCGGGCATGCCAGGATTTGATCACATGTATCTCATTAGCTCTGGTAGTTTCTCTTTAATGATGTTCTTGACCATTGATTCTTCCTGGAGATTTTTCCTTCCTGGGTCTCTGGGGACTCTAACGCATCTTAAGTTGTTTCTGTTGAGCTTATCATAGACTTCTATTTTTTATCTGTTCCCATTCTTTGAGTAATTTTTCCATTGTTTAATCATTTGCTTTAAGGCTTTTTTCTAATTTCTTTCTGCTGTGTGGAATTGTTATTCATCTCACTCTTCCAGTGTACTAATTCTATCCTCAGCTGCCTGTTAACCCATGGGAAAGCTCAACCATGTTTTCTTCAATTCATCTACTGCGTTTTTCAGACCTGTTATTTGACCTAAAATTTCAGTTTGGAGTTTCTGATTTCTATCTTTATATTCTCCTTGATCCCTATTAGTGTTCTCTTCTATACTTTTTTGAGTTCTTTGAACATCTTCCATATTGTGACTCTAAACTCTTATCTGAGAGACTGACTAGTTGGTTGGTCATGTTCAAGTCATCAGAGTTGCCATTGACATTCTCTATGTCTGACTGGCCTGCGTTGTTTCCCCATTGTCACACTTGTATTGTGGGTTTTTCTATGTGCTGTGGTTGTATTCATTGGCTAAATGATGTGCATGGCCGCAAAGCCAAGTGGAGCGGCTGCACTCCTCTGGCTCCTCCCTTTCTGGGTGTGTAAACTCACCTCCAGGGAAGGCTAGCCTTCTGCAGATGAGCCACACACCGGATGAAATCAGGCCAAAAATGCAGCACAGCACAGAAGACAAGCAGATAGGGGTGCTGGCATCTGAGTTACAGCAGAGTTCCATCTTAATATCTTTTCTAAAAACCAAATGAGGGGCTGAGAGATAGCATAACGAGATGGCATTTTCTTGCATGCAGCCAACCCAGGACAAACAGTGGTTTGAAACCCAGCATTTCATATTGCCTCCATGCCAGCCAGAAGCAGATCGCAGAGCCAGCAGTAACCCCTGAGTGTCACCTGCTGTGAACACCCTCCCCAAAAGAAAACAACCAAATGACCACAAATTTAAAAATTTCAACCTGGACTCTCATTCTATCATTATTTACTTTCTGCCAGGATGACATTACTTTGTGAAAGCTTTTTATACACTGGAAGGTTTTTCAGTGTATAATTTGCCCCACTTAATTCCTTTAGTTCATTAGAAATGTTGTAAATTGTGTCGGAATCTCAGGCAGGTTTTCACAGTAAAGATTTGATGGTGGTGGGGGGAGTGTATAAGGGTGGACACACCAGCAATCCTCAGGACTTGCATCTAGCTCTGTGCTCAGGGATCACTTCTGGTGATGCTCAAGGCATCCAAATTTGGGCCAGCTGTGTGCACGACAAGTCTATCTGCTTTATTATCTCTCTGGTCTTGGAGAAAGATTTTAATTAAAATGTATTAGACATGACAGAAGTGACAAAATGTGTTTCAAACTTATAAATATTATGAGGTCACTTATTAACTTACTCTAAGAGATTTGGCACTAAAATCAACAAACTCCCTAGAAAATCGGACTACCCAAAAGTGTAAGGAGAAATATGAGAAATTATGCTCTGCCATAAAAACATGAGATATAATTTAAACATTATGGACTATATATTGCTCTATTTGTGTTGAATATTTAATAGTGAAGTCTTACAAAGTTTTGGTCTCGAAATCCCGGTGTCCCATATGGTCCCCCGTGCCTGCCAGAGCTATTTCTGAGCAGAATAGCCAGTGAGTAAACCCTGAGCACCGCCGGGTGTGGCCCAAAAACCAAAAAAAAAAAAAAAAAAAAAAAGTTTTGGTCTCCTCACAAAAATCAACACATTTACTGATCACTATATTCTGGAATTCTAATGTAAATTGGTATATTTACCTTGAGAATCATATATCCTAACCTGGGGAGATGAGTTAAAAACTTTGGGGGAAAAAGAACAGTACAAATTACGATCTAAAAAGTGATGCTCGTAGAAGCTTAAAGTAGAAAAAAGAAAAATGCTCTAATATGGAACTTAATTCTTGTTAAATACAGTGGAGACTGAGGGCTTAAAAAGAAGAAAAGTAAATTGAATCAATTGAAGAGAATAGGTAAAAGCATAGCATCTTGCTTTCGAGAGTATTAAAGAAATAGACCTAGCTTACCTGGAACCTTACCACTGGGAAATATCATTAAAAAAGAGTTTGGAGAAACACTGAAACATTATGTGAATAATAAGTCATGGTTTTAATCTGTAGGTGGTAGATAAACATTGAAAACTTTTGTGCAGAGGAAAATGATGTTTTTCTGAAATTAATCTTGTGAAATTGACATCAGAAGCAGTAAAGTCAGTCTACTTCATCACCTCTGAAATGACTGCAGGAGATAGGCTTTTAATGTATCAGATTTATCTATAGATCATCTGTACAGACCTGTAGAAACCTGGTAAATGCCTTTACTTCACTGTCATTCTCTAAACTAGAATCAGTCCAGACTACTTATAGAGTATACCATAGGCTGAGCCACTTGTAAACCACAGAAAATTAATCCTCACAATTCTAGCAAATAGAAGGTCCAGGTTCACAGTGCAAGAAGATTTGAAGTCTAATAAGCACCTTGCTTCGTGGTTCACAGACATTTTCTCCCTGGATTCATATAGCAGAATGGAAAGCAGGTGCTTTCTGAGATCTTTAATAAGAAGCCACTCCCATTTATGTGTTTTCATCCATTTGCCTAATTACTTCCAAAGCTTTCACATCTAAATACCTTCCCAATGAGGTTTAGGAAATAATTAAATGAGTTTTAGGGGGAAAACACAAACTTGCGATTGATAACTAATAGTGGAGCTTTTTTATGTCGCTGGCTTATCAACCAGTTCTCTAGATGGTAATGGACATCAAAGTGGTCAGAAAATACACACTGAGTGTGGGCTTTATATCTGAAGATCCATCAGGGGACTTAACAGACATACTCCAGAAGACAAATGTAGGCTTTAAGAGAGAAAGAAATTGAAGACTCAACCATCTGAATGTGGCAATCATGAGTTGTTCTGAGTGAGCATTGGCAAATATTTTCCCAACTGTCAGTTCGAAGAAGCAGGCAAGCAGATTCTGTGTAAGTGAATGCAGCAGTGAACCTGTGTCTCTGTTAAACCACAGAGAATGAAATAAGCTGATTTTAAATTTCTAAAAGGGAACTTCAACCACCTGCTAAGTTGTAGAATTTAATTTGCAAGATTGAATAATTGGCAATGTGACATTTCTTTCATAGCTTCATTTGCTGTTTTAAATAAAAATGTTCACAAAGCTTTGGTTCCCTCTGTTAGAAAGAGTGAAAACAGCTAACTGCTATTCAAACAACAAAAAATACAGCTTTTCAAGAAAGGCTATATCTAGTACCAGCCAAAATGAAAAGAGGTATTTATAAATTTAAAAACTCCTGCGCACTTCTAAAAAACATTGTTGTAATTGCACTGCGATCTTGGACTGAACATATAAATAATTTATGCAAAAATTTTAAATTTAAATTATCCTCCACATTTCGAATGCAAACAAATGTTTTCAAAGTTATCGGGACATGAATCTTTCTGCGGCGAGCTACAGATTTTCATTATAACAATTTGTAAGCAAATATTTGGTTATTTTATAAGCTAACAAATCTGGCTGAAGGAGGAAATGATATGTAATAAATAAAAACTGTGTAAACCACAAAGTATGTTTGTTGTTACATTTCCAGATTGGAGCTAACAATAAGCTATAGTACAACAATCCCCCTACTTTATTGATTGAATTTCCATATTTTTTCCCCTCTGAATAGATAATAACTTTCTGGAACTTATTTCTCAGGCATTAACTCTAGTACTTAACACTGTGCTGCTTTTGGTTGACACAAAATATGTTTAGTGAGTCAAAGAAATGCGACAGAAAAATAATATAAAGTCGTTAATTTTATATCAAAGGAAGACTATGAGAGAAGGCATGGAGAGGAGAACCAAAGGTAGACAAAAGAAATGTAGAGTCTTTGCAAACCCAGCACCATACATGGTCCTCCAAGCATCACCACATTCACTCCTGAGCATAGAACAGGTATGGTCCTAAACCATCCAGGATAATACAAAAAATAAATAAATAAATACTTAAATAAATAAATAAAATAATCCACCAGGATAATAAAATAAATAATAAAACAAAAATCTTTATAAATAGAGTAGTGAGGTCAAACTAATCATATTTGACATTAAATCATTACAAAGCTTAAACCATTACACTAGAATAAAATTTCCACAAAAAGAAAAGAATAGAATTTCCAGACATGGAGCTAAATGCTTATTGAGATAAACATATTTTGAATGAGTATATGATGATGTGGCATCCAAAACTTGTTGATAAAGAGAATATTCTGGGCCCTTAGAGATAGCACAGTGGAGTTTGCCTTGCAAGCAGCCGATCCAGGACCAAAGGTGGTTGGTTCGAATCCCGGTGTCACATATGGTCCCCCGTGCCTGCCAGGAGCTATTTCTGAGCAGACAGCCAGGAGTAACTCCTGAGCACTGACGGTGTGGCCCAAAAACAAACAAACAAACAAAAAAAGAGAGTATTCTTTGTATTACTAGAAATGAAAAAAAAAAGAAAAGAAAAGACCATTCAACGCATACTATTGAAAGTACTGAGATGCCTGGGACAGAAAGATAGTACAGCAGCTAAATGCCTATTTTGAATGTATTTTATGGGGGCCAGGGTGATAGCACAGCGGGAAGGGTATTTGCCTTGAATGTATTTTACCAAGGTTCAGTCCTGACACACCATATGATTCTCTGAGAATGTCAGGTTATAATCCCTGAATGCAGAGCACTGATGAGTGAGACACCTAAACCCAAACAAATTGAAAATAAACCCTGAAATGCTTTCTGGAAAAAGCAAAACTGAACAGAATGCCTTTTACTCATGAAAACCAGAATTTGTAAATGACTCTCAAAATTCCTACCCTTTGAGGTATACTCCTTATCTATTTACATGACTCTTGAGCAGCACTCATGGATATGTTGGATAATGCTGGGCATGAATATGTGGCTGTGATTAGAATAGGTCAGATGAGACTAGATTAAAAAGTGAATAGATTTTTGAGATTATTTAGGGTCTTTTGTCAGTCAGTTTCAACCAAAAGAAAGATGGTTCTGGGTGAGTCTGATTTAATCTGGAGGTTTCTTAAATAAAGGGATTAGAAGCTAAGGAGTCTTCTGTTGGCTTTGAAGAAACAACCTTTCTATTTTGAGAGGTTCTCTTAGGTGCTAATATACCTGCCAACTCCCCCAAAGTTAAGAGTGATAGTAGCAAGAAGAAGTTTCTTTGTTTTTAATCAAAAGGAGATGGAATCTACCATCCACCCTGTAAACTTGGAAGTAAATCTTTGTGTGTGTGTGTGGGGTAGGGGGAGGCATACCCAGTGGCGATCAGGGGTTACTCCTGGCTCTTTGCTCAGAAATTGCTCCTTGCAGACTTGGGGGATATGGGATGGAGATTGAACCCAGCTCCATCCTGGGTCAGCTGCATGCAAGGCAATAATACTATTTTAAGAATGTGTTATTTTTCTGTTTCCTACTCTATTGTAAGTTTTCCAGCTTAGAGTTATCATAATTGAAAAAATCCTTGACAATTTAAAAATTAGAAATGAGACTAATTGTGGGGATGCTTATAAACATTGCCATATTTTAAAAGAGCAACACACACTTATATTTTCTGCAGACATAAGAAAAATCAGCAGAAAGAATAATTACATAGGGCCAATTAAATTAAAAATAAAATAAATGATAAAAATAAAAATAGAAATAATAAGTAAAATCCTTAATAAGGTCAATAAGATAGAAAAGAATATTATTGTATACCTATGAAAAATTAGAGAAAAGCGAAATATATATTAGTAAAAAAGTCTATGGTCATAATATTCAGAGAAAAAATCTTTCAATAATAATAAGAATTCTAAATGCAATCAATTAAGACAGCATAATGAGAAAGTAATCCCAATAAAAATCATTGTAAATGATATAAATTACTTGGAAATATGAGTAATAAGAAGTGAGAGGGAGTATGACTCCTTAATAAAGTTTTTAATTTGTTTAATTAAAATTTTCAATTTATTTCAATGAATAAATTCTTTAATTGAATTACCATGATAAAGTTAAAATGTTCATGATTGAGTTTTTAGTCATATAATGTACAACACCGTTCACCAGTGCACATTTGTCACTATTCATGTCTCCAGTTTCTCTTTTCACTCTCCCCTCTGCCCTCCCCCATGACTGCCTCTAAGACAGACATTTTCTTCTCTCGCTTTCTTTCTTTCTTTCTTTCTTTCTTTCTTCTTTCTTTCTTTTCTTTCTTTGTTTCTTTCTTTCTTTCTTTCTTTCTTTCTCTTTCTTTTCTTTCTTTCTTTCTTTCTTTTCTTTCTTTCTTTCTTTCTTTCTTTCTTTCTTCTTTCTTTCTTTCTTTCTTTTCTTTCTTTCTTTCTTTCTTTCTTTCTTTCTTTCTTTCTTTCTTTCTTTTCTTTCTTTCTTTCTTCTTTCTTCTTTTCTTTCTTTTCTTTCTTTCTTCTTTCTTTCTTATTTCTTTCTTTCTTTTATTTTTCTTCTTCTCTTTCTTTCTTTTTCTTTCTCTCTTCTTTCTTTCTCTTACTCTCTTTCTTTCTTTCTCTCTCTCCTTTCCTTTCTTTCTTTCCTCTCTTTCTTCTCTTTCTCTCCTTCTCTCTCTCTTTCTTTCTTTCTTTCTATCTTTCTTTCTTTCTTTCTTTCTTTCTTTCTTTCTTTCTTTCTTTCTTTCTTTCTTTCTTTCTTTCTTTCTTTCTTTCTTTCTTTCTTTCTTTCTTTCTTTCTTTCTTTCTTCTTTCTTTCTTTCCTTTCTTTCTTTCTTTCTTATAAAAAAAAGAACTTTAATGAATCCTTAATTTGACAAAATTCCAGGAAAATAATAGGTATTATTCATTATTTTGGAATCACCTCCTCTTCCATTTAGAGGTTCATTTTTTTTTCCGTTTTTTTCTTTAATTTATTTAAACACCTTAATTACATACATGATTGTGTTTGGGTTTCATTAATGTAAAGAACACCACCCATCACCAGTGCAAGATTCCCATCACCAATGTCCCAAGTCTCCCTTCGCCCCACCCGACCCCTGCCTGTACTCTAGACAGGCTCTCCATTTTCCTCATACATTCTCATTATTAGGACAGTTCAAAATGTAGTTATTTCCCTAACTAAACTCATCACTCTTTGTGGTGAGCTTCCTGAGGTGAGCTGGAACTTCAGCTCTTTTCTCTTTTGTGTCTGAAAATTATTATTACAAGGGTGTCTTTCATTTTTCTTAAAACCCATAGATGAGTGAGACCATTCTGCGTTTTTCTCTCTCTCTCTGACTTATTTCACTCAGCATAATAGATTCCGTGTACATCCATGTATAGGAAAATTTCATGACTTCATCTCTCCTGACAGCTGCATAATATTCCATTGTGTATATGTACCACAGTTTCTTTAGCCATTCGTCTGTTGAAGTGCATCTTGGTTGTTTCCATAGTCTTGCTATGGTAAATAGAGCTGCAATGAATATAGGTGTAAGGAAGGGGTTTTTGTATTGTATTTTTGTGTTCCTAGGGTATATTCCTAGGAGTGGTATAGTTGGATCGTATGGGAGCTCGATTTCCCAGTTTTTTGGAGGAATATCCATATCGCTTTCCATAAAGGTTGAACTAGTGCATTCCCACCAGCAGTGGATAAGAGTTCCTTTCTCTCCACATCCCCGCCAACACTGTTTATTCTCATTCTTTGTGATGTGTGCCATTCTCTGGGGTGTGAGGTGGTATCTCATCATTGTTTTGATTTGCATCTCCCTGATGATTAGTGATGTGGAACATTTTTTCATGTGTCTTTTGGCCATTTGTATTTCTTCTTTGTCAAAGTGTCTGTTCATTTCTTCTCCCCATTTTTTGATGGGGTTAGATGTTTTTTTTCTTGTAAAGTTTGTCAGTGCCTTGTATATTTTGGAGATTAGCCCCTTATCTGATGGGTATTGGGTGAATAGTTTCTCCCACTCAGTGGGTGGCTCTTGTATCCTGGGCACTATTTCCTTTGAGGTGCAGAAGCTTCTCAGTTTAATATATTCCTATCTGTTAATCTCTGCTTTCACTTGCTTGGAGAGTGCAGTTTCCTCCTTGAAGATGCCTGTAATGTCCTGTAGTGTTTTGCCTATGTGCTGTTCCACATAACTTATGGTTTTGGGGCTGATATCGAGGTCTTTAATCCATTTGGATTTTACCTTCGTACATGATGTTAGCTGGGGGTCTAATTTCAATTTTTTGCAAGTGGCTATCCAATTGTGCCAGCACCACTTGTTGAAGAGGCTTTCCCTGCTCCTTTTAGGATTTCCTGCTCCTTTATCAAAAATTAGGTGGTTGTATGTCTGGGGAACATTTTCTGAGTATTCAAGCCTATTCCACTGATCTAAGGGCCTGTCCCTTATTCCAATACCCATGCTGTTTTGATAACTATTGCTTTGTTAGTACAGTTTAAAGTTGGGGAAAGTAATTCCTCCCATATTCTTTTTCCCAATGATTGCTTTAGCTATTTGAGGGTGTTTATTTTTCCAAATGAATTTCAAAAGTGTCTGATCCACTTCTTTGAAGAATGTCATGGGTATCTTTAGAGGGATGGCATTAAATCTGTATAATGCCTTGGGGAGCATTGCCATTTTGATGATGTTAATCCTGCCAATCCATGAGCAGAGTATGCGTTTCCATTTCCGTGTGTCCTCTCTTATTTCTTGGAGTAGAGTTTTATAGTTTTCTTTGTATAGGTCCTTCACATATTTAGTCAAGTTGATTCCAAGATATTTGAGTTTGTGTGGCACTATTGTGAATGGGGTTGTTTTCTTAATGTCCATTTCATCCTTATTACTATTGGTGTATAGAAAGGCCATTGATTTTTGTGTGTTAATTTTGTAGCCTGCCACCTTGCTATATGAGTCTATTGTTTCTAGAAGCTTTTTGATAGAGTCTTTAGGTTTTTCTAAGTAGAGTATCATGTCATCTGCAAACAGTGAGAGCTTGACTTCTTCCTTTCCTATCTGGATTCCCTTGATATCATTTTCTTGCCTAATTGCTATAGCAAGTACTTCCAGTGCTATGCTGAATAGGAGTGGTGAGAGAGGACAGCCTTGTCTTGTGCCAGAATTTAGAGGGAAGGCTTTCAGTTTTTCTCCATTGAGGATAATATTTGCCACTGGCTTGTGGTAGATGGCCTTCACTATATTGAGAAAGGTTCCCTCCATTCCCATCTTGCTGAGAGTTTTGATCAAGAATGGGTGTTGGACCTTATCAAATGCTTTCTCTGCATCTATTGATATGATCATGTGGTTTTTATTTTTCTTGTTATTGATGTTGTGTATTATGTTGATAGATTTACGGATGTTAAACCAGCCTTGCATTCCTGGGATGAAACCTACTTGATCGTAGTGGATGATCTTTTTAACGAAGCATTGAATCCTATTTGCCAGGATTTTGTTGAGGATCTTTGCATCTGCATTCATCAGTAATATTGGTCTGTAATTTTCTTTTTGGTAGCGTCTCTGTCTGGTTTAGGTATCAAGGTGATGTTGGCTTTATAAAAGCTATTTGGAAGTGTTTCTGTTTGTTCAATTTCATGAAAGAGTCTTGCCAAGATTGGCAGTAGTTCCTCTTGGAAAGTTTGATAGAATTCATTAGTGAATCCATCTGGACCTGGGCTTTTGTTTTTCGGCAGACATTTGATTACTGTTTTAATTTCATCAATGGTGATGGGGGTGTTTAAATATGCTGCATCCTCTTCCTTCAACCGTGGAAGATTATAAGAGTCCACGAATTTATCCATTTCTTCCAGGTTCTCATTTTTAGTGGCGTAGAGTTTTTCAAAGTAGTTTCTGATTACCCTTTGAATCTCTGTCATATCAGTAGTGATCTCTCCTTTTGCATTCCTGATACGAGTTATCAAGTTTCTCTCTCTCTCTTTCTTTGTTAGGTTTGCCAGTGGTCTATCAATCTTGTTTATTTTTTCAAAGAACCAACTTCTGCTTTCGTTGATCTTTCGGATTGTTTTTTGAGTTTCCACTTCGTTGATTTCTGCTCTCAGCTTTGTTATTTCCTTCTGTCTTCCTATTCTTGGGTCCTTTTGTTGAGCATTTTCTAGTTCTATTAGCTGTGTCATTAAGCTACTCAGGTAAGCTCCTTCTTCCTTCCTGATGTGTGCTTGCAAAGCTATAAATTTTCCTCTCAGTGCTGCTTTTGCTGTGTCCCATAAGTTCTGATAGTTTGTGTCATTTATTGTCATTTGTTTCCAGGAACCTTTTGATTTCCTCTTTGATTTCATCTCGAACCCGCTGGTTATTGAGCATGAGGCTGTTTAACTTCCAGGTGTTAAAGTGTTTCTTCTGAGTCCCTTTGGATTTCACAAATAATTTCAGAGCCTTGTGGTCAGCGAAGGTAGTCTGCAAAATTTCTATCCTCTTGATCTTATGGAGGTATGTTTTATGTGCCAGCATGTAGTCTATCCTGGAGAATGTCCCACGTACATTGGAGAAGAATGTGCATCCAGGTTTCTGGGGATGGAGTGTCCTGTATATATCCACTAGGCCTCTTTCTTCCATTTCTCTCCTCAGGTCTAGTATATTCTTGTTGGGTTTCAGTCTGGTTGACCTATCCAGTGTTGACAAAGCCGTGTTAAGGTCCCCCACAATTATTGTGTTGTTGTTGATATTATTTTTCAGATTTGTCAACAGTTGTATTAAATATTTTGCTGGCCCCTCATTCGGTTGCATATATGTTTAGGAGAGTGAATTCTTCCTGCTCTACGTACCCCTTGATTAATATAAAATGTCCATCTTTGTCCCTTACAACCTTCCTGAGTATAAAGTTTGCATTATCTGATATTAGTATGGCCACTCCAGCTTTTTTTATGGGTGTTGTTTGCTTGGATAACTTTTCTCCAGCCTTTTATTTTGAGTCTATGTTTGTTCTGACTATTCAGGTGCGTTTCTTGTAGGCAGCAGAAGGTTGGATTGAGTTTTTTGATCCATTTAGCCACTCTGTGTCTCTTAACTGGTGCATTTAGTCCATTGACGTTGAGAGAAAGAATTGTCCTGGGATTTAACGCCATCTTTATATCAAAATTTGGTGTGTCTTTTGAGTAGTCTTGTCTTAGATTAGGTCTTTCAGTTTTTCTCTTAAGACTGGTTTTGTGTCTGTGAAGTTTCTGAGCTGTTTTTTGTCTGTGAAGCTTTGTATTCTTCCGTCAAACTGGAAAGTGAGTTCTGCTGGGTATAGTATTCTGGGTGAAGCATTCATTTCATTCAGTCTTGTCACAATATCCCACCACTGCTTTCTGGCATTGATTGTTTCTGGTGACAGGTCTGCTGTAAATCTCAGGGAAGCTTGCTTGAACGTGATTTCCCCTTTTGATCTTGCTGTTTTCAGAATTCTGTCTCTATCTGTGGGATTTGTCATTGTGACTAGGATGTGTCTTGGGGTGGTTTTTCTGGGGTCTCTTTTGGTTGGTACTCTTCGAGCATGCAGGATTTGATCACATATATTCTTTAGCTCTGGAAGTTTCTCTTTAATGATGTTCTTGACCGTTGATTCTTCCTGGAAATTTTCTTCCTGGGTCTCTGGGACTCCAATGATTCTTAAGTTGTTTCTGTTGATCTTATCATAGACTTCTATTTTCGTCTGTTCCCATTCTTTGACTAATTTTTCCATTGTCTGCTCATTTGCTTTAAGTTTTTTGTCCAATCTCTCCTGCTGTATGGAATTGTTATGTATCTCATCTTCCACAGCACCAAGTCTATTCTCAGCTTCTGATATCCTGTCCCAGAGCTTATCCATTTTGTCATTCACTTCGTTTACTGACTTTTTCAGTCCTGTTAGTTGACATGTTATTTCAGTTTGGAGTTTTGTGATTTCTGTCTTCATATTTTCTTTGTTCTTATTAGTGTTCTGTTCAACTCGATCCATGGTTTCTTGCAGTCCATTGAGCATCTTCCATATTGCTAGTCTAAAGTCCTTATCTGAGAGGTTGATTAGTTGGTTGGTCATTATCTGGTCCTCAGAATTGTCATCTTCATTCTCTATGTCTGATGCTGGCCTGCGTTGTTTCCCCATTGTCACACTTGTATTGTGGGTTTTTCTACGTGTTGTGGTGGTATTCTTTGTCTATTTGATGTAGGCAGCACACTCCTCTGGCTCCTCCCTTTCTGGATGGGCTGACTTGCCTCTAAGGGAGGGGAGTCCTCCGTGGATGAAGCCTCACACTGGGTCAAATCTTAGGCCCGAGCATGCAACAGAGAATACAGTCCGGAGAGAAATGTTTGCTTCTGTGAGATAGTGCCGTTCTTAGTGTGATTTTTCCTTCTTGTTGCAATGGAGTTCTTTCCTTAGAAAGAGTGCGCAGCCGCTCCGCTTCGCTACGCGGCCGTGCTCCGCTGGAGCCTCTTTTTGCCCCATTCGCAGAGTTTCACGCAAATAGGACAGTAGACAGACATAGACAGGTCACACTCACAGTTTTTCACAGTTGGGCCCACTGGGCCGGTGTACTTTCGTGGATCTCTTTCTTTCTTTCTTTCTTTCTTTCTTCTTTCTTTCTTTCTTTCTTTCTTTCTTTCTTTCTTTCTTTCTTTCTTTCTTTCTTTCTTTCTTTCTTTCTTTCTTTCTCTTCTTTCTTTCTTTCTTTCTTTCTTTCTTTCTTTCTTTTCTTTCTTTCTTTACTCTCTCTCCTCTCTCTCTCTCTCTTTCTTTCTTTCTTTCTTTCTTTCTTTCTTTCTTTCTTTCTTTCTTTCTTTCTTCTTTCTTTCTTTCTTTCTTTCTTTCTTTCTTTCTTTCTTTCTTTCTTCTTTTTCTTTCTTCTTTCTTTCTTTCTACTTTTTCTTTCTTTCTTTCTTTCTTTCTTTCTTTCTTTCTTTCTTTCTCTTTCTTTCTTTCTCTTTCTTTCTTTCTTTTTCTCTTCTTTCTTTCTTTCTTTCTTTCTTTTCTTTCTTTCTTTCTTTCTTTCTTTCATTCTTTCTTTCTTTCTTTCTTTCTTTCTTTCTTTCTTTCTCTTCTCTTTCTTTCTTTCTTTCTTTCTTTCTTTCTTTCTTTCTATTCTTTCTTTCTTTCTTTCTTTCTTTCTTTCTTTCTTTCTTTCTTTCTTTCAACTCTGTTACTGAAGGGGGATCACACATATCACTTTTCTTTTTTCTGCACCCAATTCTTCTCTAATTTAACTGCACTACCTAGCTATTTTTGGCAAGCTTCCTCCCATAGACTACTCCTTCTGGCCGTCATCTCTATTGGTTTTGGATACTACTTTTTATATATAAATATGTATTTATATTTATATATTATATACATACCTTTAATATACCATACTAATTTCATATCACACAAGTGAGTGAAATCATTTTATGTCCATCCCTCACCCTCTGATTCATTTAGCTTAGCATTAATATTCTTTATATTCATCCACATATAAGCAAATTTTATCCTAATAGCTTCATAGTATTCCATTGCTTAGCTGTACCATTGTTTCTTTATTCACTGATCTATTCTCGGGCACTTGGGTTTCTAGACTCTGGTTGTTGTGAATAGTGAAATGAACATAGGACTTTTCTGCATTGTGTTTTGGGGACTGTAGGATATATTTCTAGGACCAGTATTTCTGGGTCATATGGAAGATCAATTTTTAATTTTTTTAGGATATACATATTGTTTTTCAAAAAGGCAGGACAGTAGACATAATAAAGATTATTTTTGGTTTTTTTCACCCACATAATAAAGATTTTTAAAAGAGAGATAGGTTGCTGAATATATATTATAAATGTGACAAACTTATTTTTTTTAATTAAGTTTTTTTGTTTTAGACACTGTGGTTTTCAGAGCTCATTGGAATTATATTCCAACACTAATCCCACCACCAAGTCCCTACATCTTTGTCATATGTCTGGATTCTGCATCTTAGCAGGTAAGAATAATTTACTTAATATTGCTTGGCACAACTAAATGGTAATGAAAGGGATAGAACCTCGGTCTGTCCTAGGCTAGTACGGGCAAGGCAGACGCCTTACCCCTTGCGCCACCGCAACCGCCCCTCTTTTGAGAGTTAGATGAGACTATGGTGTTAGCCACTTGAACAGACATGGAGGAAGTGGATTGTGAATGTGGCTTCCTAGACTTTTGAAAGTACAGAGGTATAGTGGAAGCCAGCCTAGCCTGATTCTAAATCGTCCCTGTAGATGTCAGCCACAAAATCAGCATTCCTGGAGTGTTTTGGTGGCTGAGTCTCTGCAGAGATTAATGAAAAGGTAGTGAATTTGGATAATAGGGGAGTGGGTGACAGTTGTAGGGTGGATCTGTATGTGCTGCCTCCAGGGTTCCAGAAAGGCAGGGAACTTGCCCTACTCCCCTCCAAAAGGCCCCAGGGTATTCAGCTGCAAGGACAGTATGTCAATGATTTTTTTCCTGCTAGTTGTGCCTTTCTTAGAGTTAGATGAGGCTCAGCAAGCTATAATTTAATCTGTTAAGTCAATATAATTTCTACCAAAATTTTATATGATGTTATATAAGATTAAGGAATAAGAGGTTTAGGGGACAGAGATAATGGAGCATTTAGGGTACAAATCTAGCATGCACTTGTTATGAATTTAATTCCCAGCATCCATGGTCCTTAGAACATAGTGAGTGCAGGCCTGGAG
Organism: Suncus etruscus; assembly: GCF_024139225.1. Lineage (NCBI taxonomy): Eukaryota > Metazoa > Chordata > Mammalia > Eulipotyphla > Soricidae > Suncus > Suncus etruscus. Next base: position 78,679,963 of record NC_064855.1, read on the forward strand.
GCCCCTGAATACCTTCCATTGTCCTGGAGGCACACCTACAGGGCCCAAGCAGCATTGCATTCTTGAATTCTTGAATCCCTTGAACTGAACCTATGTACAGATTGCCCATAATAACCAGTGAAGCCCCCAGCACCTTCCACAAAGGAATAAAAAGCATTTAGAAAAATAAACTCTGGACCATACCAGTTCAAAGCACGTAGATAGACTGAATTCAATACCTAGTCAGCAAACCTGCCACCATATATAACCACTTATAAAAATGGGTCACTGGTGCTAGAGGGATAGCACAGTTGTAAGGTGTTTGCCTTGCATGCAGAAAGACGGTGGTTCGAATCCCGGCATTCCATATGGTCCCACGAGCCTACTGGGGGCAATTTCTGAATGTAGAGCCAGAAGTAACACCTGAGTGCTGCCGGGTGTGAACCAAAAACCAAAAAAAAGAAAAGAAAAATAGGTCACAGACTATTATCATTACCAGATAGTCAATAGATATTCAGTAGATACTCAGTAAATATTAATTCAATATTAACATTAAAATATTTAATTAACATTTAATATTCATTAACATTTACATTTTTTAGTCAATGTTTCCTCAAAGTAAAGAAGAGTAGCAATGAACCTTGTCATGTTCCTGGAATCATGTTGAGTATCTAATTTTATTCTTATCACAACTCTTTCAGGTTTATACAATTACTATATTTTTACAGATAAAATGCTTTAAATACCATCAAAAACATGTAAAGAAAAGGATAAACTTTGTTTTAACCCAAGCTATCTAAACTTCTCTGGGCCATTCATTTATCAACATAACTACTGTCATAAGACATACTGCCTTTAGTTCAACTGAATGGCAAAAGGAGTAAGTGGTAGTGGGACAATTACTTCTCATTTGCAGGAGAATAAATTTGAATCCTTTCCACCTGTCAGTGAAGCAAGTCCAGAAGAATTAATAGGAACTAATTTGCAAAAAATATGCCAGAGAACAATAAATCAATTTTATATGATCTTTAGGGAAGCATATGATTTCTAATCATCATACTAAAGATACTAACATAAAAATTATTTATGCACTAACCAACAAACATAAAGCTCATTAAAAATTTAAGGATCAATAATAAAAGTAGATGAAATTGCAATTTGGTTGACAACAGGTAATATTTGTTTGTAAATGAAACCTTGTTTTGGAAACTTGGATGCTTCTTAGAAGAGCTCAGTTGGGAGCCCGAGTTGTTGTTGTTGTTGTTGTTGTTGTTGTGTGTGTGTGTGTGTGTGTGTGTGTGTGGTGTAAGCAAGGGGAGGCAAGTAAGAAACAGTTTAAAGACTATGATAGAACAATGTTATAGTGGTCTAAAGAAGTTTTTTTTTTCTGTTCCCCCCCTTTTTTTTTTGAGCAGAGGCACACTTGGTGGTGCTCAGGGCTTACAACTGGCAGGTCACTTGATCAGGGGTTACTTCCTGGTGAGCTAGCGGGTCCTCTGAGGTGCAGGAGTTCAGACTAGGATTGGACCAATACCCTAACTGCTGTACTATTGCTCTGGCCCCAACCCTAACCCAATTCTTTCTAACCTTGTTTTTTTCCTATGACTTGTGACCACACCATTTACGGCAATTTTTTTTTCTGCTTTTTTTTTTAATAATTTTTATTGTGACCAAAGTGAATCACAAATCTTTCACAGTAAAATTTAAGGTACATAGTGACAATGAATCAGGGGTATTCCCACCACCAGTGTTGTCCTTCCTCCACCCCTGTTCCCAGCATTCATCCCATATCTCCCTCTTTTGCCCCCCCAAAATGCTGGTGTAACTGGTCCCCTTTTAAATTGTTTGTTATAGATTGGGTATCAATATTTTTTACCTGTGGCCCGAATGAAATATTCTAGGGGCCCGAAAAACCGGCTAACCTTTGCAAAAGCTGGCTCCCTGTGTGTGACACCAGGCGGGGAAAATCCGCGAAAGTACACCGGCCCAGTGGGGCTCAGCTGTGAAAGACTGTGAGTGTGACCTGTCTATGTCTGTCTACTGTCCTATGTCTGTCTACTGTCCTCTTGCGTGAAACTCTTGCGAGTGGGGCAAAAAGAGCCTCCAGAAACCTCGCTCGCCCAGACGCCATTTTCAGGGAGGGACTTCAGAGCATAAAAACCGGCTAACCTTTGCAAAAGCTGGCTCCCTGTGTGTGACACCAGGCGGGGAAAATCCGCGAAAGTACACCGGCCCAGTGGGGCTCAGCTGTGAAAGACTGTGAGTGTGACCTGTCTATGTCTGTCTACTGTCCTCTTGCGTGAAACTCTTGCGAGTGGGGCAAAAAGAGCCTCCAGAAACCTCGCTCGCCCAGACGCCATTTTCAGGGAGGGACTTCAGAGCATAAAAACTGGCTAACCTTTGCAAAAGCTGGCTCCCTGTGTGTGACACCAGGCGGGGAAAATCCGCGAAAGTACACCGACCCAGTGGGGCTCAGCTGTGAAAGACTGTGAGTGTGACCTGTCTATGTCTGTCTACTGTCCTCTTGCGTGAAACTCTTGCGAGTGGGGCAAAAAGAGGCTCAGAGGAGCACGGCCGCTCCGCTTCGCTATGCGGCCCTGCACTCTTTCTAAGGAAAGAACTCCATTGCAACAAGAAGGAAAAATCTCACTAAGAATGGCGCTATATCACAGAAGCAAACATTTCTCTCTGGACTGTCTTCTCTGTTGCATGCTCGGGCCTAAGATTTGACCCAGTGTGAGGCTTCATCCACGGAGGACTCCCCCTCCCTTAGAGGCAAGTCAGCCCATCCAGAAAGGGAGGAGCCAGAGGAGTGTGCTGCCTACATCATATAGACAATGAATACCACTACAACACGTAGAAAAACCCACAATACAAGTGTGACAATGGGGAAACAACGCAGGCCAGCATCAGACATAGAGAATGAAGATGACAATTCTGAGGACCAGATAATGACTGAACAACTAATCAACCTCTCAGATAAGGACTTTAGACTAGCAATATGGAAGGTGCTCAACAGACTCCAAGAAACCATGGATCGAGTTGAACAGAACACTAAAAGTACCAAGAAAATATGAAGGCAGAAATGACAAAACTCCAAACTGAAATAACATGTCAACTAACAGGACTGAAAAAGTCAGTAAACGAAGTGAATGACAAAATGGATAAGCTCTGGGACAGGGTATCAGAAGCTGAGAATAGACTTGGTGCTGTGGAAGATGAGATACATAACAATTCCATACAGCAGGAGAGATTGGACAAAAAACTTAAAGCAAATGAGCAGACAATGGAAAAATTAGTCAAAGAATGGGAACAGACGAAAATAGAAGTCTATGATAAGATCAACAGAAACAACTTAAGAATCATTGGAGTCCCAGAGACCCAGGAAGAAAATTTCCAGGAAGAATCAATGGTCAAGAACATCATTAAAGAGAAACTTCCAGAGCTAAAGAATATATGTGATCAAATCCTGCATGCCCGAAGAGTACCAACCAAAAGAGACCCCAGAAAAACCACCCCAAGACACATCCTAGTCACAATGACAAATCCCACAGATAGAGACAGAATTCTGAAAACAGCAAGATCAAAAGGGGAAATCATGTTCAAGCAAGCTTCCCTGAGATTTACAGCAGACCTGTCACCAGAAACGCTCAATGCCAGAAAGCAGTGGTGGGATATTGTGACAAGACTGAATGAAATGAATGCTTCACCCAGAATACTATACCCAGCAAAACTCACTTTCCGGTTTGATGGAAGAATACATGGTTTTACAGACAAAAAACAGCTCAGAAACTTCACAGACACAAAACCAGTCTTAAGAGAAAAACTGAAAGACCTAATCTAAGACAAGACTACCCAAAAGACACACCAAATTTTGAAATAAAGATGGCGTTAAATCCCAGGACAATTCTTTCTCTCAACGTCAATGGACTAAATGCACCAGTTAAGAGACACAGAGTGGCTAAATGGATCAAAAAACTCAATCCAACCTTCTGCTGCCTACAAGAAACGCACCTGAATAGTCAGAACAAACATAGACTCAAAATAAAAGGCTGGAGAAAAGTTATCCAAGCAAACAACACCCATAAAAAAGCTGGAGTGGCCATACTAATATCAGATAATGCAAACTTTATACTCAGGAAGGTTGTAAGGGACAAAGACGGACATTTTATATTAATCAAGGGGTACGTAGAGCAGGAAGAATTCACTCTCCTAAAATATATGCACCGAATGAGGGGCCAGCAATATATTTAATACAACTGTTGACAAATCTGAAAAATAATATCAACAACAACACAATAATTGTGGGGGACCTTAACACGGCTTTGTCAACATTGGACAGGTCAACCAGACTGAAACCCAACAAGAATATACTAGACCTGAGGAGAGAAATGGAAGAAAGAGGCCTAGTGGATATATATAGGACACTCCATCCCCAGAAACCTGGATACACATTCTTCTCCAATGTACATGGGACATTCTCCAGGATAGACTACATGCTGGCACATAAAACATACCTCCATAAGATCAAGAGGATAGAAATTTTGCAGACTACCTTCGCTGACCACAAGGCTCTGAAATTATTTGTGAACTCCAAAGGGACTCAGAAGAAACACTTTAACACCTGGAAGTTAAACAGCCTCATGCTCAATAACCAGTGGGTCCGAGATGAAATCAAGGAGGAAATCAAAAGGTTCCTGGAAACTAATGACATTAAAGACACAAACTCTCAGAACTTATGGGACACTGCAAAAGCAGTACTGAGAGGAAAATTTATAGCTTTGCAAGCACACATCAGGAAGGAAGAAGGAGCTTACCTGAGTAGCTTAATGACACAGCTAATAGAACTAGAAAATGCTCAACAAAAGGACCCAAGAATAGGAAGACAGAAGGAAATAACAAAGCTGAGAGCAGAAATCAACGAAGTGGAAACTCAAAAACAATCCGAAAGATCAACGAAAGCAGAAGTTGGTTCTTTGAAAAAATAAACAAGATTGATAGACCACTGGCAATCCTAACAAAGAAAGAGAGAGAGAGAGAAACTTGATAACTCGTATCAGGAATGAAAAAGGAGAGATCACTACTGATATGACAGAGATTCAAAGGGTAATCAGAAACTACTTTGAAAAACTCTACGCCACTAAAATGAGAACCTGGAAGAAATGGATAAATTCTTGGACTCTTATAATCTTCCACGGTTGAAGGAAGAGGATGTAGCATATCTAAACACCCCCATCACCATTGATGAAATTAAAACAGTAATCAAATGTCTGCCGAAAAACAAAAGCCCAGGTCCAGATGGATTCACTAATGAATTCTATCAAACTTTCCAAGAGGAACTACTGCCAATCTTGGCAAGACTCTTTCATGAAATTGAACAAACAGAAACACTTCCAAATAGCTTTTATGAAGCCAACATCACCTTGATACCTAAACCAGACAGAGACGCTACCAAAAAAGAAAATTACAGACCAATATCACTGATGAATGCAGATGCAAAGATCCTCAACAAAATCCTGGCAAATAGGATTCAATGCCTCGTTAAGAAGATCATCCACTACGATCAAGTAGGTTTCATCCCAGGAATGCAAGGCTGGTTTAACATCCGTAAATCTATCAACATAATACACAACATCAATAACAAGAAAAATAAAAACCACATGATCATATCAATAGATGCAGAGAAAGCATTTGATAAGGTCCAACACCCATTCTTGATCAAAACTCTCAGCAAGATGGGAATGGAGGGAACCTTTCTCAATATAGTGAAGGCCATCTACCACAAGCCAGTGGCAAATATTATCTTCAATGGAGAAAAACTGAAAGCCTTCCCTTTAAATTCTGGCACAAGCAAGGCTGTCCTCTCTCACCACTCCTATTCAGCATAGCACTGGAAGTACTTGCTATAGCGATTAGGCAAGAAAAGGATATCAAGGGAATCCAGATAGGAAAGGAAGAAGTCAAGCTCTCACTGTTTGCACATGACATGATACTCTACTTAGAAAACCCTAAAGACTCTATCAAAAAGCTTCTAGAAACAATAGACTCATATAGCAAGGTGGCAGGCTACAAAATTAACACACAAAAATCAATGGCCTTTCTATATACCAATAGTAATAAGGATGAAATGGACATTAAGAAAACAACCCCATTCACAATAGTACCACACAAACTCAAATATCTTGGAATCAACTTGACTAAATATGTGAAGGACCTATACAAAGAAAACTATAAAACTCTGCTCCAAGAAATAAGAGAGGACACACGGAAATGGAAACACATACCCTGCTCATGGATTGGCAGGATTAACATCATCAAAATGTCAATACTCCCCAAGGCATTATACAGATTTAATGCCATCCCTCTAAAGATACCCATGACATTCTTCAAAGAAGTGGATCAGACACTTTTGAAATTCATTTGGAACATTAAACACCCTCGAATAGCTAAAGCAATCATTGGGAAAAAGAATATGGGAGGAATTACTTTTCCCAACTTTAAACTGTACTACAAAGCAACAGTTATCAAAACAGCATGGTATTGGAATAAGGATAGGTCCTCAGATCAGTGGAATAGGCTTGAATACTCAGAAAATGTTCCCCAGAGATACAACCATCTAATTTTTGATAAAGGAGCAGGAAATCCTAAATGGAGCAGGGAAAGCCTCTTCAACAAGTGGTGTTGGAACAATTGGATAGCCACTTGCAAAAAATTAAACTTAGACCCCCAGCTAACATCATGTACCAAGGTAAAATCCAAATGGATTAAAGACCTCGATATCAGCCCCAAAACCATAAGATATATAGAACAGCACATAGGCAAAACACTACAGGACATTACAGGCATCTTCAAGGAGGAAACTGCACTCTCCAAGCAAGTGAAAGCAGAGATTAACAGATGGGAATATATTAAGCTGAGAAGCTTCTGCACCTCAAAGCAAATAGTGCCCAGGATACAAGAGCCACCCACTGAGTGGGAGAAACTATTCACCCAATACCCATCAGATAAGGGGCTAATCTCCAAAATATACAAGGCACTGACAGAACTTTACAAGAAAAAAACATCTAACCCCATCAAAAAATGGGGAGAAGAAATGAACAGACACTTTGACAAAGAAGAAATACACATGGCCAAAAGACACATGAAAAAATGTTCCACATCACTAATCATCAGGGAGATGCAAATCAAAACAACGATGAGATACCACCTCACACCCCAGAGAATGGCACACATCACAAAGAATGAGAATAAACAGTGTTGGCGGGGATGTGGAGAGAAAGGAACTCTTATCCACTGCTGGTGGGAATGCTGTCTAGTTCAACCTTTATGGAAAGCGATATGGAGATTCCTCCAAAAACTGGAAATCGAGCTCCCATACGATCCAGCTATACCACTCCTAGGAATATACCCTAGGAACACAAAAATACAATACAAAAACCCCTTCCTTACACCTATATTCATTGCAGCTCTATTTACCATAGCAAGACTCTGGAAACAACCAAGATGCCCTTCAACAGACGAATGGCTAAAGAAACTGTGGTACATATACACAATGGAATATTATGCAGCTGTCAGGAGAGATGAAGTCATGAAATTTTCCTATACATGGATGTACACGGAATCTATTATGCTGAGTGAAATAAGTCAGAGAGAGAGAGAAAAACGCAGAATGGTCTCACTCATCTATGGGTTTTAAGAAAAATGAAAGACACCCTTGTAATAATAATTTTCAGACACAAAAGAGAAAAGAGCTGGAAGTTCCAGCTCACCTCAGGAAGCTCACCACAAAGAGTGATGAGTTTAGTTAGAGAAATAACTACATTTTGAACTGTCCTAATATTGAGAATGTATGAGGGAAATGTAGAGCCTGTTTAGGGTACAGGCGGGGGTTGGGTGGGGAGGAGGGAGATTTGGGACTTGGGTGATGGGAATGTTGCACTGGTGATGGGTGGTGTTCCTTTTATGACTGAAACCCAAACACAATCATGTATGTAATCAAGGTGTTTAAATAAAAAAAAAATTAAAAAAATAAAAAAAAAAGAAAAAAAAATATTCTAGGGGCCCATAATGGCACTGAATGGCTTCTGTTTGAGAAGCACTGGTATAGAAAGCTGTTGTGAATATGAACTACAAGGTGCTTGGGGGTTTAAATTATTCCAAGAAGTTCCAGAGAGCATGATTACTCCTTCAATTAGTACTTAAATAGTTGTTTATTAAGTCCTTAGTAGGTACTGGGACATAGTGGTGAGCAAGATGTATAGCATAGGTTTCAGTTGTAGGAAAGAGATGCAGGCATTACAGACAGGGACACAAAGAGAAGCAAGTGTGTTCACATTTAAAACTGAATTGAATGACTACCTAATAGGTGTGATCATGAAAATTCTTCTGAGTAGATGAAATTCAAACTGAAAATAAATGAAGGTAGAAAATTCTGCGTCAAGAAGTGATCATTCATAGAGAACAGAAGTAGAGTGCCTAGTACTGTAGAAGTTACTGTAGTGATCTAGGAAACAGATGTATTCTAGGGGAGTATTTCTACAGGATCTTTTCGAGTCACTTATTCATCTCCAGGAATCACTGTGAAGAGAGAGAATGTGGCATCAAGAAACTAGCTTTATTTTCACCATATTCAGATAAATCAATTCATGGAGCAGGAGTCCTAAGTCCTATGCTCTAACACAAAAATATACAGATGTTCCCGTTACTCAAGCAAGTCAGGAGGAGCAAAAGTTTGTGAAATATGCAACTAGAACCAAGGTCAAGGCTCAATATCAAGCTTAATTATAGGGTACAGATATTCTATAAATGACAATGCAAAAGCTATTAAGTATTGAACATTCTTGATTCATCATTTCTTTATAAGAAAAGTTTTTCTCCATTATAGTTAATCTAGAGTCAACTTAATTTAATTTACTGATCGTATCATAAGCTTATACAATTCCTATTTTCAGGCATCAACCTTTAATATATCATGAACATGTGTTTAACTAAGTGTAGAGAATTATAAAATTATAATAGGATGATTAATTTTAGCACAGCAAGTATAAGTTAAAAGTTATAGTCTATGGTATATATAAGCATCTGAATTAGTTTTTGAAGTATAATGAGATTTATTCCATTAATCATAACATGTTTAGCCTTCTTTTAAATTGAATTAAGGTCACTAACCTTCAATTTTTAGTTTAAAATTAAGTGAGTTGCTTTGAAAAGTCAAGAAAGTAAAAAAATACATTACTCTATGTGAAACACAATTCTTCATATTTTTACTTTACAGATGTTGATTCTGTTTTGTTTTTATTTTTATTTTTTTTTATTGAGCCCATTGTGAATTACAAGTCTTTCACAGTTGTATTTTAGGTATATAGTGACAGTGAATTAGGGCTATTTCCACCACTAGTGTTGTCCTCCCTTCACCAGAGTTCCCAGTATGCACCCCATACCTTCACACTTAGCCCCCTGGTCTACCAGTGTAACAGATCCATTTTGTATGTAGCTTGTGATAGTTTGGGTCTCTTGATTCTATTGTCTTTGGCTTGAGTTTTTAGTTCTGACCTTTTTTTTCACACTCAATGCACCTGACACCAGTTGGTCCCTGGGTCCCATCCATTTTCTTTTTCTTTTCTCAATTTGTAGAAAGATGTAGAACTTTGAGGCAAAACAAAATGTTTCCTGTTCTAAGGCTCTATGAAAAAGGTGGGAGCCCTTATTTAGTTGATTCTGTTTAATTGGTAAACTGTAATTCTACTTAACAAGACTCTTTATTTTTAATTTTTTAGTTTTAAAAATAGGTATTTAAATTATTTTAAAGTGAACATTTATTGCTTATACTCACAAAAACTCAGGGGCTGGAGCTATAGCGTAGCAATAGGGCATTTTCCTTGCACAAGGCTTAACCCAGGACGAACCTGGTTTCGAACGGCAATGACGTCCCATATGGTCCCCTAAGCCAGGAGCGATTTCTGAGCTCATAGCCAAGAGTAAACCCTGAGCATCACTGGGTGTGGCCAAAAATAAAATAAACAAACAACCAAACTAATGGTTAAAGAACTAAATTTAATGCAATAAAAAGAAAAATGTGAGTTGTAGTAATAACTTTTTTTAATAACTGTTTCACCATCCTTGTATTTGACTTCAGAAACTAGTGATGGTTTGGAGTAGTATTGAGGGAGGAGAAAAGAGAGACAGAAGGTTAAAATATTAGGATTACTTTAAACTTTTATTAAGCTATATAATAGAGCATGGATTCTCCATGTATGCATACTGATCATGTAATAATATTATGGTACTGTGGGAATCAATTATTATATTGCAGAGCTGAACATGAAAAAGTACTATTTATATATATAAATCTTTATTTAAGCACCATGATTACAAGCATGTTTGTAGTTGGGTTTCAGTTGTAAACAGAATACCTTGTTTCACCAGTGCTACATTCCCACCACCAACGCCCTTCTCCTCCCCCACCTCTGCCTGTATTTGCGACAGGCATTCTACTTTTCTCATTCTTTAACATTGTCATGCTAGTTGTTAGTGTAATTATTTCCCTAATAGCATTCACCACTCTTTGTAGTGAGCTTCAAATTGTGAGCTGGTCCTTCTGGCCCTTCAAGCCCTTAACTCTATTGTCTCTGGGCCTTATTATAGTAATGTATTTTATTTTTCTTAAAATCCATAGATGAGTGAGACTATTCTGTGTCTATCTCACTCTCTCTGACTTATTTTACTCAGCATAATAGATTCCATGTACATCCATGTATAGGAAAATTTCATGACTTCATCTCTCCTGATCGCTGCATAATATTCCATTGTGTATATGTACCACAGCTTCTTTAGCCATTCATCTGTTGAAGGGCATCTTGGTTGTTTCTAGAGTTTAGATATTGTAAATAGCGCTGCAATGAATATAGGCGTGAGGAAGGGATTTTTATATTGTGTGTGTGTGTGTGTGTGTGTGTGTTTCTAGGGTATATCCCTAGGTGTGGAATAGCTGGATTATATGAGAGTTCAATTTCCAGTTTTTGAGAAATCTCCATATTGTTTTCCATAAAGGCTGCACTAGACAGCATTCCCACTAGCAGTGAATAAGAGTTCCTTTCTCTTCACATCCCTGCCAGCACTGTTTGTTCTCGTTCTTTGTGATGTGGGCCAGTCTCTATGGTGTGAAATGGTACCTCATTGTAATTTTGATTTGCAACTCCCTGATGATTAGTGATGTGGAGCATTTTTCATGTGTCTTTTGACCATTTGTATTTTCTTTGAGGAAGTGTCTGTTCATTTCTTCTCCCCATTTTTGATGGGGTTATATGTTTTTTTCTTATTAAGTTCTGTCAGTTCCTTGTATATTTTTGATATTAATCCCTTGTCTGATGGGTATTGGGTGAAGTTTCTATCATTTTGTGGGTGGCTTTTGTATCTTAGGCACAATTTTCTTTGCGGTGCAGAAGCTTCTCAGCTTAATATATTCCCATCTGTTTATCTCTGCTTCCACTTGTTTGGAGAATGCTGTTTCCTCCTTGAAGATGCCTTTAGTCTCAATGTCTTATATTGTTTTACCTACTTGTTTCAGACCTGATATCAAAGTCTTTAATCCATTTGTATTTTATCTTTGTGCATGATGTTAGATATGGATCTGAGTTCACTTTTTTGCAAGTGGCTAACCAGTTATGCCAACACCACTTGTTAAAGAGTTTTTTCTTGCTCCATTTTGGATTTCTTGCTCCTTTATCAAAGATTAGTTGATTGTATATCTGGGGAACATTATCTGAATACTCAAGTCTATTCCACTGATCTGAGGATCTGTCTTTATTCCAATACCATGCTGTTTTGCTAACTATTGCTTTGTAATGCAGTTTAAAATTGGGGAAAGGAATGTCTCCCATAATCCCTTTACCAAGGATTGCTTTAGCTATTTGTGGATGTTTACTGTTTCAAATAAATTTCAGGAGTGTTTGATACACTTCTTTGAAAAACTGTCATGGATATTTTTAGAGAGATTGCATTAAATCTGTACATTGCTTTGGGGAGTATTGCATTTTAATAATATTAATTCTGCCAATCTATGAACATTTTCTTGCTATCTTGTGTCCTCTCTTATTTCTTGAAGCAACCAATATGGTTCTCTCAGCCTGCCAGGAATGACTTGAGTGCAGAATCAGAAGTTAGCCCTGAGCACTGCTGAATATGGACTAAAAAAATTCTGAGTACTGTTTATCACATGACATTTCATTAATCTTTATGTCTTCATTTGTTTTGTTTTAATAGAAAAATTTTAATTTTGCTTTGTTTTAATAGAAAGCCTGTTATGTGCCACTCACTCTTGTAAGCAATAGGAATTCAAGCAAATATTAAAGATACAAAGACAAGTGTCCTTATCTTGAGGCTCAGGATAGCTGACAGCAGTAAGCTAATAATTCTAAAATAAATACATTTATTCTTTTGGAGGTGTTGGGTCACACCCAGCTATGCTCAGGGGTTACTCCTGGCTCTGCTCTCAGAAACCACTCTTGGCAGGCTTGGGGGGCCATATGGGATGCCAGAATTCGAACCACTTTCCATCTTGGGTTGACTGCATGCAAGGCAAATGCCCTACAGCTGTGCTATCTCTCTGGCCCCAGTACATCTATTCTTAACTTTTATAAATTAGTTGCTACTAAGTTGAGCTAGTACATGTAGTTTCCAATACTTTTTTTATGGGAAAATCTAGAAGTTTCCTCATACATTTCTCTGGCCATGGCAAATATATATCTCATATTGTCTATTTGATCTCTATACAGGTTGTATTATCAAGTGCCTACCTAGTAAGATGATCACTTTTCAATATTTAAAAACCGTAACATTGAAATGATAGATTTTATTAGTATTTGAAAACTTGTCTTCTGAGATAATTAAGAATCATATACATTATGAAAATAATATGCAATTTGTATATACTTTACCATATACCAATTTTTCTCATCTTGCAAAACAGTAATAGGTATCACAAGGAAATTAACATTGACACCATATATGTACCAGTCAATTTTTTTTATTTTATTGGGCCATGTGTTACTTTAAAGGCATGTGCCTTACTCCCTATTCCTCATGCCCCAATCTTTACATTTTATTTTACTTCATTTTTGTTTGGAGGCCACACCTGATGATACACAGGGGTTACTTCTGACTCTGTACTCAGGAGTCATTCTGGCAGTGATGAAGGGACCATGTGAGATGTTAGACTAAACCTAGGCAGAGTGCAAAGCAAGCCTCCTTCTATACTTTACATTTTAAAAGAAATGCTCCATCACTTTCTGTGATGGTTTGACAATGCATTTTTTCAGATGCATTATTGCACTATTGCAATCAACAATGAGGTTTCTTCTGAAATTTTTGTCTTTCATTTAGTATCTTTATTTAAGCACCATGATTACAAACATGTTTGTAGTTAGATTTCAGTTATAAAAAAGATGACTCTCTTTCACCAGTACAACCTTCTTACCACCAATGCACCACATCCCTTCCTTCCCAACCCTCTGCCAGTATTCAAGATAGGCATTCTATGAAATTCTGGTCTTTTAAATTCAAACCACACATTTTCTTGAACTTCCAGTGAGGTATTTTAAATCATCTACAGAGAGCCTGTGGCTTATTTCCTTTAAATTAATCCACGGGTTTTTTTCTTCCTAATAGATGCAGTTATTATTTGTGTAAAGTGAACAAATGAGCTATAGTGTTAGGAGATTGTCTTCTGAGCTGAAAGTATATTGTAATAGGTCATAAATTAGTACATGTTTATATTTTCTTCAGTTTGAGCTATTTTTCTTTACTTCCAAATATGATGCTTTTCTTGTATTAATATTACCTATTCTGAAAATCAGAGTACCGGGTAGTTTTTCTACATAAAAACTCATCAGCAAAGTTTTATTCCTATTAAATATTATCAACTTAAGTGTTTGATAGCACACTTGTGTTTCTGAGATCTCTGTAAGTTGCAGCTATTTGTAAATTTTATTAGTTTTACTATTTCTTTCTAGTTTTTTTAAAAATGTTTTTATTGAGGCACCATGGTTTACAAGATTGTTCAAAGCAGAGTTTTAGGAATACAATGTTTCAATATCAATCCCACCAATTATGTCACCTTCTTTCTACAACCTTCCCAGGAACCCTCCTATCCCCCAGACTGCCTTCAGCTTTGACAGTCACACTTTGAAGTTTAGTTATTGTAGTTTGGGTCCCCTGCTTACAGTGTTGTTAGTTCCGTGGTTTAGATATATGAATATACCACAGCTCTATACAATAGATATCCTGGACCCCTGCCCTGTTACCTCCCATCCTCTTTTTATTCCCCTTGCCTTTGATTTTTTCCTATCTGCCTCATTTTCATAATATAGGAAAATCATATTCAAGGAAAATCTGGGTATATTTTTGTTGATATCTTGCATTTCTTAGTTCATTCAGTTTAATATTGTAGATATTTGAGATTATTGGTATTTTTTCAAGTAGCACACTCTTTTCCAGTTCCAGGCAAATTGTAGTGCATAGGGAGGATGATGTCTTCATTGGAACTCTTTGTTAACTTCAAACTTTCCATTAAAATGCCCTTTTCCTGATTTCCAGATCTAAATTGTGTGTACATTTTGCCTTTGACTATTTTCACTAGCTGCAGCAAAAGGGTTTGTGGGTTGAAGCAAAACTTGGGTTTCCTAAAAGTGGTAACACTTGGAATAGTAAAATTTTTCACGATCAATTCTTATTTTCTACTTTACATTGTTTTTGTATCCATTGCTTTAGTTTATTGAGTATGGCAAAATTTGATTTTTGAGCTGCCTTTGGGAGTTTGAGAAACGTTAAGCTCACTATTTTGAGACCCACGGGGGAAATATTCTACCTGTGATGGAATGGAATCGTTAATTGCAGCATCCACTATGAGAAAGGGCATAAATACCAATAAATTAAGTGACTGCCATGAGATAATACAGATGTATTTTTTCAGTAAATTTTGTGCAAACACCCTGTCAAATTGAGACTTCCCTGATTATGTACAGGGAATGTATTTCAGAAGTCACCCACTGGGTTTTTCAGTGGTTTAAAAGCTGCTGTGCTGTAGCTTTGTAGAATAAAATAAATAAATGGCACCTATCAGCCAGTCAAGTTTTTGATGCAACATCTCTTTACTTCAAAGTATATAATGAAATTGATTTTGGAGACTTTTCAATTCATCTTGAAAGTTCCATGAATAACTACTCTAAAATAATTTCAAGTTAGGAATTTCAGGAACTGGTGAGAAATTGATAGCTACTCTTCTATGCTTAGACAAAATATATTGAATAAAAATGTAAAGGAAGAACTTGCTGTGTTTAGATGAAAATAACTACATGACAAGGAGGCACGGAACAAGAGCATGATTTTCCAAGATAACAAGAGAAATTTAAACTGCCCTTAATTTTTTGTGGGATTGAATCCTCATATAAATAGGAATTTATTGTTGAGGAAATAGAAAAAAAGCCTACAAGTCAGATTTAAATATCTTTCTTTATTCCTAAACTTTCTTTAAATAATATAACTTTCTGGTGAGAAAATATTTTAATAAGATATTTAAAATATCCAGCAAATTGATTTTTTTGATGGCAATATCTTATCCTTGTGAAACTATTGCATCCAAATTGATTTAAGCATATTGGCTTAAGTATGGATTCCCATCTTTATTGCTTTTATGTATTAAGCATTATAAACTAGTAGAAACTATTTCAATGGTTTCGAGTGAAAAGCATTCTTTTTCATTTTGAATGTGTTTGGACTAACAAACAATAAACTACTGATGTCTGAAAAAATATATTCAGCAAACAATCTAAGTATTTGTAAATACCTTAATGATATTTGTTTTGCATTAAAATAGAATTGTTTAAATCTTTATTTTGAAGGTATCTGTGGACCCGGCTTTACATCTTAAAAGTTAACTAACTTGAAGAAAGGGGATATTTTAAAAAAAATTATCAAAATTGTGAATCTATGGATTGGTAAGAAGTCATTTATTTAGAAAAACAGTAAAATTCACAACATATTCAAAAAGTTTTGAAATACCACAAATATTATAAAATTTAAAATTATCTTAATGGATTTCTGAGATATATTTGTATACTACTATTTACTTTCTACATTTCAGCTGGATAATCATTTTCTCTTCAGATGTTAGCAATTTTGATACATGAATATTTTTGTTCAGAGAGAAACAAGATAATAGAAGCTTTCTTCAAGCATAAGTTATTTATTTATTTATTTCTTTCTTTCTTTATTGGGTGGCCACACTTGGCGGCACTCATGGGTTATTCCTTGCTCTGTGCTCAGAAATGAGCATAGGTTATTTAAACTTTTAAATTTTTATTAAAATTATAGAAATTTCAGCTTCACACACAACTCCTTTTTGAAAAAGCTCATGTATAATTTTGATTTTATTGCTAGACTTAGGGACTCCAAATCTTTTTCATATGTGAGCTATCTGATTCCAGGACTTATTAGGCAGAGACTGACCTGCTATATCTCATCAACCTGTGTCATTGATATCTTATATTGAGATGCTGGATAACTTTGTAGTAGGGTGTAAGAGAATTTCTAGAAGTTATTCCTATACTGAGACAGCTAATAAAAACAATGAACTACCTACAGATGGTATAAATATATATCACCAACCCTAAACTATTTTAGATATCATCAACACTTTTAGATAAATCCCCAGAATATCTGCAGCAGTTCCAAAGTAGAGACAATTCTTTCAACTGATTAAGATTAAAATAACCTTCATTTAGAAATTGTAAAAATTAGGTTCAATAAATTCACTTGTATTTTAAAGAAAAAGAACCTGAAACTAAAGGACTAGATATAGCATTTAACTTATTTTATCTTCTCTTGGTAAAGTGCCATCTGAGTTCTGAATGGGGATTGGTTCACCTTGAGCACAGTTAATTAAAAACAAAACAAAACAAAACAAAACTGTTCCTTGGATTTTTATATCTTATTTAGTGCTTCCAAATTTTTCTTTCTTTTGGGGGGCTGGTTCATACCCAGTGATGGTCAGGGTTTATTTTTAACTTTGTGCTTAAAGAACACTCCTAGTGGAGTGAGGGATCATATAAAATGTGGGATGTACAATGCAAGTGCCTATCCATTGTACTATATATCTATTTGGTCCTCATCTTTTTCTCTTCTTCTCTCTTCCTTCTTCCTTCTTCCTTCTCCACCTTCTCCTCCTCCTTTGCCTTATCTTCTTCTTTTTCTTCTTCTCCTGTTTTTCTCCTTCTCCTCCTCCTCCTCCTTTCCTTCATCTTCCCCCTCTTCCCCCTCCTCCTCCTCCTCCTCCTCCTCCTTCTCCTCCTCCTCCTCTTCTTCTTTTCTATTTTTGCCACACCAGGTGATGCTCAGGGGTTACTCTTGGCTCTGCACTCAGAAATTGCTTCTGTGCAGTGCCAGGAATGAAACCTGGATCCGTCCCGGTTAGCTGTGTGCAAGGTATACAAACCCTACCACTGTATTAGCACTTTGGCCTGTGGTCCTCATTTTTTCTTAAGATATACATTTGTTGTCTAAAACCCTTTCTCTTCTTCCCTGCAAAAATTCTCTACTTTTCTCCCTTCAAATTATATCCTTTGTGAGACTTCCATGTTCACACTCTTTAAGAAACCACCTGAAACTTATTTGACACTTATGTAGTACAAAGGAAAAGCATTAAATTGACTATAAGAATAGAAAATTGCTGCTTCAGAGGTGGGCCGGGATGTACACACACTGATTCCTGCTGGTTTCTGCCGGGAGTCAGCAGAAGCCATCTTGGGCCATGTTGATTCCTGCCACCTGAGACTGGATTTCATCAGGGTTTCTGCCTGCGATCCTCCCTGCTACAGAGAGTTCTTGGTTGGCTCTGCTCTCCTGCTGTGCCTTGGATGACCCTGAGGACTTGAAGGGAACTCTTTGCTTTGCTTGTCAGTCTTTCCTAAATACTTGAAGCTCTTCTCAGAGGCCTAGGAAGTGCATCCCCCAAAAAATACTGTCATCTAGAGGCCACAGAAGAGCGGGGCCACTTCGCTTCATTTTGCGGCCACACACTCTTTCTAACCAATGAACCTCACCACAACACACAGAAAAAAAATCACACTCCAAGCGTGACAATGGGGAAACCTTGCAGGCCAACACCATACACAGAGAATGAAGATGATAGCTCGGATGACCCAAAAATTCCAACCATCTGATTAACCTCTCAGATAAGGAGTTTAGAATAGAAATATGGAAGATGTTCGTAGAACTCAAAAGAAAGCATAGATTGATCTGAACAGAATACAAAGATAGAAATCAGAAACTTCCAAACTAAAATAAAAGTTCTGAAAAACACGGTAGCTGAACTGAAAAACTCAGTGGATGGCCTCGCCAGCAGGGTAACAGCAGCTGAGGACAGAATCAATGTGCTGGAAGATGAGATGCAAAAACAAAAACAAAAAAACAAACAAAAAACAAACAAACAAACAAAAAACAAAACTCAACACAACAGAAGAAATTGGAAAAGAACCTTAAGACAAACTATCAGGCAATGAAAAAAGTACTCAAGAAATGCAAACAGATGAAAATAGAAATCTTTGATAAACTCAACGGAAATAACATAAGAATCATTGGAGTCCCAGATGCCCAGGTAGGAGATCCCCAGGAAGAATCAACTGTCAAAGACGTCATCAAAGAGATACTCCCAGAATTAAAGACTACATGCAATCAAATCCTGCATGCACGAAGGGTACCAGCTAAAAGAGACCCGAAGAAAAACACCCCAAGACACATCCTCATTACAATGACAAATCCCACAGATATAGAATACTGAAAGAAGCAAGATCAAAAAGGTAAATTACATTTAAAGGAGTATCCTTAAGACTTACAGCAGACATGTCACAAGAAACTCTCAAGGCCTGAAGACAGTGGTGGGTATTGTGACAAGACTGAATGAAATGGATGTTCACAGAGAATACTGCACCCAGCCTGACTCACAATCAGGTTTGAAGGAAGGATACATAGCTTCATGAATAAACAACAGCTCAGAAACTTCACAGATAAAAAACCAGCCTTAGGGCCCGGAGAGATAGCACAGCAGAGTTTGCCTTGCAAGCAGCCGATCCAGGACCAAATCCAGGACCGAATCCTGGTGTCCCATATGGTCCCCTGTGCCTACCAGGAGCTATTTCTGAGCAGACAGCCAGGAGTAACCCCTGAGCACCACCGGTTGTGGCCCAAAAACCAAAAAAGAAAAAAGAAAAAAAAGAAAAAAAAGAAAAGCCAGCCTTAAAGGAAAAGCTGAAAGGTCTACTTTAAGACAAGAGAGACCAACAAACACAGCAAACTTATCTACAAAGATGACATTAAATCCTATGACAATCATCTCCCTCAATGTCAATAAACTAAATTCACCAATTAAAAGACACAGAGTGGCAAATGGGTCAAAAAGATTAATCCAACCCTCTGCTGCCTATAAGAAACACACCTGAATAATCAGAACAAACATAAACTCAAAATCAAAGGCTGGAGGAAAATCATCCAAGCAAACAACACCCTTAAAAAAGCTGGAGTGGCCATATTAATATCTGATGACACCAATTTTATACTCAGAAAAGTGCAAGGGACAAAGATGGATACTTTGTACTAATCAAGGGATATGTGCAACAGGAAGAAATCGGATTATTAAAATATATGCACCCAATCAGAGACCAGCAATTTATCTAATACAATTATTGACAAATCTCAAAGAAGACATCACTAATAACACAATAATTGTGGGAGACCTCAACATGGCCGTGTCAACACTTAATAGGTCAATCAGACTGAAACCCAACAAAAACATACTAGCCCTGAAAAGAGAAAAAGAAGAAAAAGAACTAGTAGACATATGTAGGACATTCCACCCAAAAAACCTGGATACACATTCATCTCCAATGTACATGGGTCATTCTCCAGGATAGACCACATGCTGACACATAAAACATACCTTCATAAAATCAAGAAGATAGAAATCTTGCAGGCTACCTTTGCTGCCACAAGGCTCTGAAATTAGATGTGAACTACGAAGGCACACAGAAGAAAAACTTTAACAATTGGAAATTAAACACCCTGCTACTGAACAACCAGTGGGTACAAGAGGAAATCAAAGAAGAAATCAAAACGTTCCTAGAAATAAATGATAATGAAGACACAAACTGCCAGAATCTATGGGACACAGCAAAAGCAGTCCTGAGAGGAAAATTTATAGCTTTGCATGCACACATCAGGAAGGAAGAAGGGGCATACCTGAATAACTTAATGACGCAGCTCACAAAATTAGAAAATGACCAACAAAAGAACCAAAAATAGGGAGGCAAAAGGAAATAACAAAGCTGAAAGCAGAAATCAAAGAAGTGGAAACCCCAAAACAATACAAAAGACCAACGAAAGTAGAAGTTGGTTCTTTGAAAAAATAATCAAGATTGATAGACCATTGGCAAACTCACAAAGAAAGAGAGAGAGAAACCTGATAACCTGTATTAGAAATAAAAAGGGGGAGATCACGACAGATATTGCAGAGATTCAAAGGGTAATCAGAGACTACTTTGAGAAACTTTATGCTACTAAACATGAGAACCTAGAAGAAATGGATGAATTTCTGGACACTTATAACCTCCATGGTTAAGTAAGGAGGGTGTAGAATATCTAAACACCCCCACTACTATTGAGGAAATTGAAACTGTAATCAAACAGCTGCCCAAAAAGAAAAGCCCAGGCCCAGATGAATTTACTAATAAATTTTTTCAGACCTTTCAAGAGTAGCTACTACCGATCCAAGCCAGGCTCTTCCATAAAATTGAAAAAACGGGAATACTCCCAAACAGCTTTTATGAAGTCAACATCATCTTGATACCAAAACCAGACAGAGATGCTGCCAAAAAAGAAAATTACAGACCAATATCCCTGATGAATGCAGATGCAAAGATCTTCAAAAAAATCCTGGCAAATAAGATCTAATGCATCATTGAGAAGATCATACACTATGACCAAGTAGGTTTCATCCCAGAAATGCAAGGATGGTTTAACATTGTAGACCTATCAACATAATACTAAACATCAACAACAAGAAAATAAAAATCACATTATCATATCAATACACACAGAGAAAGCATTTGATAAGGTCTAACAGCCATTCTTTTTTTTTTTTTTTTTTTTTTTTAGTTTTTGGGCCACACCCGGCATTGATCAGGGGTTACTCCTGGCTGTCTGCTCAGAAATAGCTCCTGGCAGGCATGGGGGACCATATGGGACACCGGGATTCGAACCAACCACCTTAGGTCCTGGATCAGCTGCTTGCAAGGCAAACACCGCTGTGCTATCTCTCCAGGCCCCTAACACCCATTCTTGATCAAAACTCTCAGCAAGATGGGAATGAAAGGAACCTTTCTCAATCTAGTTGAAGCCATCTAACACAAGCCAATGGCAAATATTAACCTCAATGGAAAAAAAAACTAAAAGCCTTTTCTCTAAATTCTGGTACAAGACAAGGCTGTCTGCTCTCACCACTCCTCTTCAACATAGTAATGGAAGTACTTGCTATAGTGATTAGGCAAGAAAAAGATATCAATGGAGTCCAGATAGGAAAGGAAGAAGTCAAGCTCTCACTGTTTGCAGATGACATGATACTCTACTTTGAAAACCCTAAAGACTCTACCAAAAAGCTTCTAGAAACAATAGATGCATATAGCAAGGTGTCAATCTACAAAATTAACACACAGAAATCAATGGCCTTTTTATACACCAACAATGATAGGGAAGGGATGGACGTTAAGAAGGCAATCCCATTCACATTAGTGCCACACAAACTCAAAAATCTTGGAGTCAACTTGACCAAAGACGAGAAGGACCTATACAAAGAAAACTATAAAGCCATGCCCCAAGAAATAAGAGAGGACACATGGAAATGGAAACACATACCCTGCTCATGGATTGGCAGGATTATCATCATTAAAATGGCAATACTCCCCAAAGCATTATACAGATTTAATGTGATCCCCTTAAAAATACCCATAACATTCTTCAAAGAAGTGGATCAAACACTTATGAAGTTCATCTGGAACAATAAACACCCTCAAATAGCTAAAGCACTCCTAGTGAAAAGGAGTATGGGAGGCATTACTTTTCCCAACTTTAAACTGTACTACAAAGCAATAGTTACTAAAACAGCATGGTATTGGAATAAAGACAGACCCTCTGATCAGTGGAATAGACTTGAGTTCTCAGACAATGTTCCCCAGACATACAAACACCTAATTTTTGACAAAGGAGCAAGAAATCCTAAGTGGAGCAGGAAACCTCTTCAACAAGTGGTGCTGGCAGAACTGGTTAGCCACCTGCAAAAAAGCGAGCATAGACCCCCAGTTAACATCATGTACAAAGGTAAAGTCCAAATGGATTAAAAACCTTAATATCAGACCTAATACCATAAGGTACATAGAACAACACGTTGGTAAAACACTCCATGACATTGAGACTATAGGCATCTTCAAGGAGGAAATTGCACTTTCCAAACAAGTGGAAGTGTAGATAAACAGATGGGAATACATTAAGCTGAGAGGCTTCTGCACCTCAAAAGAAATAGTGCCCAGGATACAAGAGCCACCCACTGAGTGGGAGAAACTATTCACCCAATACCCATCAGATAAGGGCCTTGTCTCCAAAATATGCAGGGCACTGACAGAACTTTACAAGAAAAAAAACATCTAATCCCATCAAAAAATGGGGAAAAGAAATGAACAGATACTTTGATAAAAAAAAAGAAATACAAATGGCCAAAGGCACATCAAAAAATGCTCCTCATCACTATTCATCAGGGAGATGCAAATCAAAACAACGATGAGATACTATCTCACACCACAGAGATTGGCACACATCACAAAGAACGAGAACAATCAATGCTGGCTCTTATCCACTGCTGGTGGGAATGCCGTCTAGTCCAACCTCTATGGAAAGCAATATGGAGATTCCTCCAAAAACTGGAAATTGAGCTCCCATTCGACCCAGCTATTCCACTCCTAGGGATATACCCTAGGAACACAAGAATACTATACAAAAACCCCTTCTTCACACCTATATTTATTGCAGCACTATTCACAATAGCCAGGCTCTGGAAACAACTAAGATGCCCTTCAACAGATGAATGGCTAAAGAAACTGTGGTACATATACACAACAAAATATTATGCAGCCATCAGGAGAGATGAAGTCATGAAATTTTCCTATACATGGATGTACATGGTATCTATCATGCTGAGTGAAATAAGTCAGAGGGAGAGAGAGAATAGTCTCACTCATCTATGGGTTTTAAGAAAAATAAAAGTCATTTCTGCAACAATTCTGAGACAATGAGAGGAGGGCTGGAACTTCCAGCTCACTTCATGAAGCTCACCACAAAGAGTCGTGAGTGCAGTTATAGAAATTACTACACTGAGCACTACCATAACCATATGAATGAATGAGGGACCTGGAAAGCCTGTCTAGAGTACATGTGGGGGTGGGGTTGGATGGAGGGAGATGTGGGACATTGGTGGTGGGAATGTTGCACTGGTGAAGGGGGTGTTCTTTACATGACTGAAACCTAATCACAATCATATTTGTAATCAAAATGCTTAAATAAATATATTATAAATAAAAAGAATAATCCAAAAAAAAGAATAGAAAATTGGGTGTCAGAGAGATAGTACAGTAGGTAGGGACCTTTGCTTGCATGAGGCCAAGCCAGGTTTGGTCCCTAGCATCTTCAGTACTTCCAGAAGTTATTTCTAAGTGCAGAGCTAGGAGTAACCCCTGAGCACTACCAGGTGTGCTCCCATCAAAAATAATAAACTTAAATGGTATGATATTTAAAAAAGCAAAGAGGCCTTCATAAAAAATAAAAGAATAAACTACACAATTAACTATTATTTGAGAAATAAAATATAATATAAAACATTATTGTACATTAAAATTAAATATATTATTTTTATTTATTTTTTGTTTTTTTGGGCCACATCCATTTGATTCTCAGGGGTTACTCCTGGCTAAGCGCTCAGAAATTGCCCCTGGTTTGGGGGATCATATGGGACGCCGGGGGATTGAATCGCGATCCTTCCTTGGCTAGCACTTGCAAGGCAGACACTTTACCTCTAGCGCCACCTCGCCAGCCCCTAAATATAATGTTTTATATTTAATTTTTCACTAAATGTTTAAAACATGTGTATTTGGTGTGAATTGAAACTTGCCTATATATAATGATACTTGTCTTAAAAAAGCTTGGGGCTGGAGAGATAGCATGAAGGTATGGCATTTGCCTTGCATGCAGAAGGACGGTGATTCGAATCCCAGCATCCCATATAATCCCCTGTGCCTGCCAGGAGCGATTTCTGAGCAGAGAGCCAGGAGTAACCCCTGAGCGCTGCCGGGTGTGACCCCTCCACCAAAAAAAGCTTATAACTTTATTTTGTTTGTTTGTTTTTGGTTCACACCCGCAGCTCTCAGGAATTACTCCTGGCTCTGTGCTCAGAAATAGCTCCTAGCAGGCTCGGTGGACCATATGGAATGCCAGGATTTGAACCATCATCCGTTCTGGGTTAGCTGCTTGCAAAGCAAACACCCTACAGCTGTGCTATCTCTCCCCCCGCCTCCAAATAAAAAAGCTTATAATTTATAAAGCTTTATCCTAGCGAGATTAGAATCCAATGCCCTAACATTTATATTTAGTTTAACTTATAAGTTAAAAAGAAATCACTATGAGTGTTGTGTTAACATAGCAAAGGTTCTTTTAGAATTGAAATATGAAGGAAACTTTTAGATTTGAAGATCAACTTGTTCCAAAATATTCCCATATGCCATGGCAAGAAAAGATATTTTACTAGAACATGTTCTTTTCCTGTATGATAATTTATTGAATTATTTGGGCTTATTATCATCTTGGGTTTTGAAGAAACAAGAAATCTGAAAGGTCTGAGGGTCAAAAAAATTGATTGGAATACAGTGAAAGCAATATCTTGATGGCAGCAGAATTTCTGATTACAGCTGACAAGGTTTGGGGAAATCATTGAAAAAATACTTCTGTGAAACTTCAAATTTTCAATTCAACGTGGTAAATATAAAATATGCCTTTTGCATAAATTTTCTGAAATTTTTAAAAGATAGAAATTAGGGGATAAAGTTATTTGTATTCTAACTTTTCTAAATATGACTTTTTAAAAAATGGTACCATTTCCTTTAATAAAGAAGACGATTATGTCTAAGGCAGTCTGAGAAAGCCTAAGTAGTAAAAGATAAAACTTCTACAATATAGTTTAAATTCTCGTCAATTTGAAATAGCTTGAGAGACATACTTGAAATGATTGTAAGAGGTAGAAAATCCTATCCAAACTGGTTACGTTTGGCTCACATAACCAAATTCATTCAGTTTTGGGTTTACCCACAGGCTCAAATATATCAGTTTACATATTTTAGGACATGTTGTTGAAGTGTGGGCATGATCTTGTGGTCCCTAATGAATCTCCAAGTTTTTATCTTTTATGATTCATATATAAGGAAATGAGAAAATATCTCTTTCTAGAACTCTACAAAACTCCCACATTTCATTATTGCTAGAAATTATTTCCCTCCTTAGATAAAATTATTCTGTAGGCAGTAGTTAAATTAACCAGGTATCACTCATATTTTTCTCTACAACAAAAAAATTAATTGTACTTCAATACATAGATAAGAGTGGAAGAGAAAAGGGAACCCAAAAAGAAACCCAAGTAACAGACTGTTTTCTTTTTTCTTTTTTTTTTAATTTTTATTTTGATCACAGTGGCTTACATATCTTTCACATTAGTATTTTGGTACATATTGACATTGAATTAGGGGACACCAAATTTGTCCTCCCCCCTTTCCCGTTCCCTTTCTGCAACCAATATCCCCCACAGACTGTTTTCTTTTAAAAAGAGAATGGTTTTTAAGAGAAAATTAGTGGGGCCGGAGATAGCACAGCGGTGTTTGCCTTGCAAGCAGCCGACCCAGGAACTAAGACGGTTGGTTCGAATCCTGGCGTCCCGTATGGTCCCTCATGCCTGCCAGGAGCTATCTCTGAGTGGATAGCCAGGAGAGAGTGAGATCTACCAGAGCTGCAGTCTTTATTGGGGAGAATAGGGCCACCCATATGGGTGGAGAACTGGTTGTCGAGAGAATTTCTTCTCTCCCAGGTGGGATAAATATGTGTAAAGAAGCCATTTTTGATTAGAGGGGAGTCCAGTTAATCCAACAGATCTAGTCCTGCAGCTAAGGAAAAATAAACATTATATTTTGGTTGGGAAATGAATGCAATTCTTGATGAGTAAATGCTATGAATTAAAGTTCCCCCATCCAGCAGCATTTTTATCATTTGCCAAAATATCAGGGAAAGCCCATCTAGAAATTATGTAGGTTAGGGATTGAGCAATCACCAACTTTTGTTTACTAAATTGGAGGTTTTCTCTAGCAATGCAGCTTAAAAATGTAGTCTACAGTTCCATGAGTTAATCACCAAATCTGTTTATCTCATTAAATTAGAGTCTCTCAACTTAGAATTTAGGCAGGGAATTTGTACTTTTTAGCTAATACCTTCAGTTTCTTTATTCGACAGACTTCAATGTCAAGGACTTTATCTTGTCCTTTGTCTCGTAGCACAGCGAACATATGGTCTGTAAGTGAAGAGGCAATATCTAAGCAGCTTTTAGCCACTAAGCTGCAAGTCCACTGAATGTTTTCAATTAGAATAATTATCCTCTTTTCAAGAAGACAATTTATAACAAGAGGTGTTAGGTAGTCTGAACATTAGACTTTGAAGTGCTAATCTCATCTCCTACCTACGGCTCTGTTTGCATTTTCCTACACGTGGTGCACAGAATTTTGTTTTTACAATATTGCAAACCTTCAGTTCATTGAGATCTCGACCATCATGTTTCATAGGGCATTAGCAAAGAGTGGCACTTTGAGCATTGATAAGTATTTTTACTCTCTCAGATGGGTCAATTTTTTTTATAGTTTTTATTCTTTTTAATGGGGAAAATTATTGTATTTTGTAAACTGATTAAAGAATATGTATAATGAAAGAAGGGTTACTCAACTGCATTCTCTATCAAAGTTAATACATCAATGAGCTTAATATTAAGTGCCAATAGGTCAAAGAATTGAGAGTAAGAATGAGTCAGCAAAGTGGAGGTTCATGATGACCTTAACAAGAGTTTTTGTTCAAGATGGATAGAACACTTGTAAGAGCATTTGCCTTGCAAGCAGGCAACCTTGATTTGATCATCCCTACCCCTGCCACTGAGCACTGCTAGAAGTAATTCCTGAGTGCAGAGCCTGAAAGAACTCTGAGCATTGCTCAATGGGGAACTTCCACCTTCATTCCAAATAAAAAAAAAAAGTCTTAATGGATTTCAAGGGAAAAATGGAATGGGGGGATAAAGTAAGAATAAAATGAGAATAGAGAAAGGTATTCCTTTGGTGGAGTTTTGCTGAGAATAACTTCAAAGATTGTTTTCTTCCTATGAATTTTTGATGACTTCTAATTGAAATATATTTCCTTAAAAAGGTATTGCTCTACTAAATTAGTCACATTCCTATAAATATTGGAAGGAAAAGTGTCAATTTGTTTGTTCTGGAAGGGCTTAAGCTACATGTATTTGTGCTCAGAAGTGACTCATGGTTTTGCTTGGGGGAACTATATGTGGGATTCAAATTGAGGTTGGTATGTTGTATACAAGGGAAACACTTCATCTTCTGCACTATTTGGCCCTGGAGTTTCTGTTACAAGCTTCTAGTTTTTACATTAATTAACAGAACATAAGAATATTAGGCTAGTGGTAAAAAATTTTGACAGTTGATTATGTTTTGAATTGATGCCCTCAGAATTCCTGAATGCTTCTTTAAATTTGTTCAACATTGAAATTACCAAAAGAAAATTATTTCATTTCATATTTATATAAAAAAGTTTTCTCTAATAAAATGAAGGTTAAAGGCTAACGTAATAAGAAACATAGTTAATCATTAAAAAGAAGTCTGATAACTCAAACAAAATATAAATTTAAGCATTACTAATTTGACATTTTTATATAATGTACTTGATTTACTTACTACTATTATAGAATATCATTTTACTTGGTTAAATCCAGAATTAAAACTTTCTATTTGGGGCCCGAAGAGATAGCACAGCGGCGTTTGCCTTGCAATCAGCTAATTCATAACCTAAGGTGGTTGGTTCAAATCCCAGTGTTTTATATGATCCCCCGTGCCTGCCAGGAGCTATTTTTGAGCAGCCAGGAGTAACCCCTGAGCACTGCCGGGTGTGGTCCAAAAATCAAAACAAAACAAAACAAAACACAAACCCCCCCAAAAAAAAACCTTTCTATTTTATCATCTTCTAAATATCTAAGTTTGAGAATAAGTGAATTTGCTTAGGCTTTTCTGAGAGTATTGAATTTTAAAACTTTACCTTTAGTTTATATATAAGGATCAATTCCCTACCCCCACTATTTGTAGATAGAGTGTGCACTTTGAGGTAACACCGTACTGGCTATTTGCTTGACATTTCTGAAGAGTATAAGTAAAAGAAATAGCTATAACGGAGGGAAATGTTGAACAGTATTATTATTCTGCTCAGTTCTTACTTTTGATCTCCCTCATGCTGTTTTTAAGTAGTAGGATCCGTCCTTAGTGCTACTCACATTTTCATGTAGATAGGAGAAAAGCTTTGCAGTTCTCACATGACAAAGAGCTTGACATGGATGGAAGAGACAGAATTCACTGTTGTTCTAGTTAGAAAACTTCTCCAGTCCCCTGATGAAGGTCTTTGATTTCTCTGCCTTATACAGACATTTTCACTTCATTAGTCCACTGTCTAGTATTCAAGGTCATATTTTGTGCACATTATTATTATTGTCCAGAGCCATAAAAAAGGTTAACTCACATTGTTTCAATTATCCAGACTAAAGTTATCCTCAAGGTGAGTCTGATATTGAAAATATGCAAAATATTTAAGCTCCTGGCTCTGTGATAGAATCATAATCAATTTTCACACTGAGTTCATTGGAATGCTTAGACACATTGATGAGATCACACCTTAATTGTGGTCTTTTTGTATGATTGTTTCACATGGGCCTATAGATGTGTATTTTGGAATATTACTTTCACATTATTTAATATTAGAGCAAAGCAAAACAGTCAGTGCTATAAGAAAATACAATAGAAATTTATCTTCCCATGGTTGCTATATTTTTTATCATTAGGTTTTAAACTTCCTAGCTAATTTGAATATTTTTCAATTTTTTCATCTATAGAAAAGAAAAATATTTTGATTTTGATTTTTAATAGCATTAGCACGTCTATTTAAATAAGTTAGAAACCTAAATCAGTTCCTGGCATAGTCTCACTCACTAAATGCAATTTTGGAAGCATTGCCATTCAAATCCCCTGAGCTACTACAATGTCTGTAATTTTATACAATCTACAATGGTGTGTTTGTCAGTGCATGTATGAGCATTACAACTAACGAAGGCAACATTCTGTTAAAAGTACTGCCAATTGTGAGGTACTATTAGCACCACAAATAACAAAATAAGGAAGGGTGAAGAGTTCTTTTAACAACTCATTCTAATTAATAAATTTAATTATGTTTATATAATTTAGCTTGATAAATTTATTATTTGATTATAATTAAAGTAATATATTTATCAAGCTAAATTGATTATAATTAAAGTAATATATTTAACATTTAACATATTATTTAATTAACATTAATAACATGAATACATGTAATAATTTGATTATAATTAAAGTAATATATTTAACATTTAACATATTATTTAATTAACATTAATAACATGAATACATGTAATAAATTTGGTATAAATTGATTAGTATTATAATAATGGTGATCATTTTGTGGTTGTGGTGATGTCCTGGGACAAATGATTCAATTCAAGTATCTCTGCCTATTGTTTTCATCATTGCTTATGATGCATTGCGGATATATTAAAAACATTCAGAAGTGTATGAAGTTCTTTTAATTTAGGACAAATGACATGTCTCGACTAATTTTAGTTTGTCAGTTTTATCTAACCAAAATATTTGAAGTCACGTAAGAGCAAACATTTAATCCATTCAGTAACTAATATTGATTGAGTACATACTGTGTAATAGGCATTGTACATATAATTTATCTCTTAGACCATCCAAACAATTCTGTTAGGACAGTCCATTAGGAGATAATTAAGGCCAGAAGTTAAGTACCTCTTCCTGTATCACACTGCTAATGAAAGGTAGAGCCTAGAGTCAAACCTGAGTATTCAACTTCTGAGTCCACACTGTTGACCACCAAGCTCTTTGATCATGCTGAGTAGTAAAAGAATGAAATAATGGCTCTTGCCTTTAAGTACTTCACAGCTTGAAGTGAGAAATGGACGGGTAAATACATAAATGATATCAGCATGGTACAGTGAAGACTGAAGAAAATGGATTTAGAAAATGTGTAAAATAAGTTCACAGGAGCACACAGGTGGAAGCAGGAGGGTGTTCACAGGTGTGAAACTTGAGGCAGAACAGAAAAGGGGGGGTATTCAAGGTTGAGAGCACAGTCAAGAGCACAAGAGAGGAAAAGACATTAGCACATTATGGAAATCACTCAAACTTTGGTATTGGGGTAAAGCTACTTGTGGCAGAAGACTTGACATTAAATGTGTGAAAGACTTAGGATTTACTTTATTGAATAACTGAATATTAAAACAGCCTGCAAGGATCAGGGAGCATAAGTTAGAGGTTAAATGACTAAGACAGGACTCATGATTTGCTAAGTTTTAAGCTAGGTCTATTTCTCTAGTTATTTTAATTACTTTGCAGTGTCCTTCCTAACACATTCTTTCTGTGGATTTTTTGTTTCAGGTCAACAACTCCATGTGCTTTACAGATAATGCCTTATTATTATGCAAACTGCATTTTCTTTGTTGAAACTCTATATTACAGTATGTTACTATATATGGCAGGGTCTGATATGGCCTTGCCGAACTTGGGGCCATTACCAGTGGCTTCAGATTGAACAGGGTTATTTTGAGGTCATACACTGATGCTACAAAGGATTGAATTATTTATGACTTTAATATTCACCAGCATTTCTAGCTCAAGATTCAATATACCACTGAATATTATCTGTCAACAAAACACAGCATCTGTTCCATTTGTTGATGACCGATAAGACAAAAAGACAAAACAAGTTTGAATTGCTGCTTACAGCTCAATGTAGAATCTCTGCCCCCAACTTTTTCAATGACAATAATATAAAAATATTTATAATATTTAAAATATTTATAATAACTGACAGTATTTATGTTTTATATAAATTAGCACCAATCACAGTGAGTATAAAAATAAGTCATCTATGTGAATAGACATTTGTAACTTTACTATGTTACTATATTTGTTAGTTTTATTTTTGGATTACAGAGACTGAGATAAACAGGCATGTACCTTCCTCAAACACTAACTTTAATTCACAGTTGCATTTACATTTAATAATCAGAGAATATTTTGCTATATCTAACATGTCTGATATAAAACAGATGTGTATCTCCTTTGTATATCTCAGATGTATTCTCTTAACATCTATAACTTTTTTCAAACATCCTCATATAATGACGATTTTGCCCACTGGATTTGTTATTTGATTGTTTGATTAACCCCCTTTGAGATCTGTTTTATAAGCAATACTGGTAGAAGAGTATCTCGGTATAGATTTCATGTTTGAACCAAGTTACAGGGAATGTTGGACTTTATTCGTCGGCCCCCAGATGCACCAACAATATCTTGTGGCATAGCTTCTCTTTTGCATAGGCACATTAAAATGAAAAAATAATACATATGCAAACAAATTCTTATCTAATAGAGATGGGAACTCAAATTTGTAATGTAATTAGGCCTTTTACCCTGAACATTGGCATAATGATTTGGCTTAGGCCTCAGAAGAACGGGCATCGCCCACACACACCTGAACAATGGATGCAATCTATGGAAACAACCACAATTTTCTATAACATTACCAGGATCCAAGCCTCTAGCAGGGAAGACCTACAACTGCTTTGGCATTGACTTACTTCAAAGAGTGCTCCCAACACCCAGACAACTCAGCAACAGTCTGCATGCAGGGCAGATCGTTCCGCATTTAATGGTATGCTGAAACTAGAGGATGCTCCACATCAGCCTGACATCGATGAAAGAAATGCACAGAATCCAGAGTCTTTAAATATAAGAATCTGATACCAACAATAGCTAAAGTGTGAAAAAGTTTCACTGGGACTTTGAGTATGACTCAAATTGGATGGACTGGTATGTATGGAACCCAGAGTCAGTCTTATGCCAATAAACTTCTGGGGTGAGGCCTTTTTGTAATCAGGTCAAAGATTTTTTTCCATTTTCCCATTTTTCTGGACCTATGCAAACAACGGCGATTGCCACTATCACATCTTTACTATATATTTTTTACTCTTATCCTTTAAGGAAAAAATATAACTTACTGAACTTAAAAACAAATAACTGTAGTAGATTGCCTGTCTTGAATACAGGCAGGGGATGGGAAGGGGGAGGGGTAATGTTACACTGGTGAAGGGGGGTGTTCTGGTTATGACTGTAACCCAACTATGATCATGTCACTTAAATAAAAATATATTTAAAAAATAAAATAAAACACACCAGAGAAAATATTTCTCTTAGGCCACAAAAAAATAAAATAAAATAAAATAAAATAAAATAAAATAAAATAAAATAAAATAAAATAAAAAAGAACAAATACAGCTGCCCGGCTAGCACAGTCGGTAAATCATGAGACTCTTAAAAAATGAGCAAATTTGGGGCCGGAGAGATATCATGGAGGTAAGCATTTGCTTTGCATGCTAAAGGTCTATGGTTCGACCTTTCCCTGCATCCCATATGGTCCCCTGAACCTGCCAGGAGCGATTTCTGAGTGTAGAGCCAGGAGTAACCCCTGAGCACTGTCAGGTGTGACCCCCAAACAAACAAACAAACAAAAAGCAAATTCACTTGATCACTTTTCTCTTCATACTTCCTTTCTAGAGGTGTTCCTAAACAGTATCCAGAAGCCTGTCAGTGGCAACTGCTAAAATACTCAGTCTTTAATGTAGCTCAGGGACCACTAAGTTTTCACTCATTAATGCATGTGAGCTGTATAATGAACCCAGGTCCTACCCATGCCAATCATGGGCACCAGCTATGTGAGTTATCTTAGTCCCTCCCATAACTCTTCATGAAACCTTCAGGAAATCATAAATAACATGCATATTAGTTATTATTAAAATAAGCAGAATAAATATTTCATAAAAGTATCTTCTCTTTTTAAAGGGCACGTAAGAATCTGTAGATAATCTTACTAAATTATGCCTTAGAGACTGAAGGTGGATTAGAATTCAATTTAAATCATTTTAGAACTTTTTTCCTCCATAATTGCCAATATCAAAATATTTATCTTTGAGCATCAATCATGAAATTGGCTTTAATTACCTCATGTTAGGTTTTCCTTTGTATTAACTAGCATGAGACATTTTCAGGGAAGAAATGAAAATGAAGCAACTTTAAGAATTATATTTCCCAAGAGAGAACATTATATTTGGAGTTATTAGGAAAAACAAAATGGCATGAAATAAATTATAAATAGGTTTACTAATTTAGCATAAAGATAAATATTGGACAATAGCAAAAATTAAAAATAATTAAAATTAAAAATTAAAAAAATTAAAAAATAAAGATAAATATTGGACAATAGCAAAAATTAAAAATAATTAAAATTATTAAAATTAAAAATTAAAAAATTAAAAATAAGTGCTAGGACTAGCACAGTGCCTGACATGTGGTAGAAAACTGTACATGTAACTTTCTTTTATTCCAGATACTGGTTTGGCTGCTAATGAATTATCCCAGAGCCTAAAAAATTAACAGTAACAACCATTTTATCTATATCATGGTTTCTTTGGGTTGGAACTCTAACAGGGCATATAGTCTCAATTATTCTCTTTTCTTTAATATCAGAGACCCCAGTTAGAAGACTCAAGGGCTTGGAATGTATCATCGAAAGACTCCTTTACATTTTGTGTCTAACAGTTGATGGTAATTAAAGATTGGAGACCTAAATAAAGTCAAAATGTTGAATATCCACAATGATTTATTTGTGTTGTGTGAGCATCTTCACAATATTGTGACTGAGATCTAAAATCAGACAAAACCCATATAGGTCAATAGAAAATTTTAGATGGATCATTTGTTAGATAGATACCACATTGAAGCTATTTTGCCATTTATGAACTTGTCTCAGAAATCAAGTAGCCTTACTTCTTACTCCTACAACAGAGCTTGCAATTTTACCAGGAAGAGGAAGATAGGAATGCCACTCTGGAAGATTATGTGGAGGTATGTGTATTCATGTAGCCATCTTCGAAAATGAAATTTCATAATCTATCAAACATTTCAACTTAAATATGAAATCACAGAATTTTAGAGGTTAGAATAGTAAAGACCAATTATTTGAGAAATTTAATCCTCTGAAGAAAAAAATAGAGAGAAGTAGGTCATTTGAGTGAGAACAATCAATAGGTTGTTCCAGTGTCAGGGGTTGAAAGTGGGTTTGTTGAATTTCAATTCTATCCTAATTTATCTTGTAAATGTCTTATAAAATGTCACAGTTATCTCACAATTAGACAGAAGACTTAATGGATTTAAAACCATATAGTTATGTGAAAATGATATAGACATAGTAAGTTAAAATTATTAAAACCATACTAGGGAAGGATATTTATTGGTTTAGGTTTATAAAATGCAGGTATGTTTGACTAGCAGTCTGGTTGGTGGTGTCTATTTGTATGAAGTCATATATGTGGTAATTTTCAGCAAAAAAGAAAGCACAGTACATCTCTCTTCCTGACCCTATTTTTATGGTTCTTGTTCAAACCTAAAGGAAACAGCACAAGCCGTTTCTTTCACAAGGAATATTAGCCTCACAGAGTAGAGCTGCTGAGTTGGAGAGGGACAGTCAGTCCTGTTTTACTGCACAGACATTATGAAGAGAGCTCATTGCTGTTTGACTTGTTGAGCTTTTATAGACTTGGACAGTACTAAAACTTTTCTTCACAAAAAGCAATTTCAAAGTGGTCATGGGGAAATTGTAATGTGCAAATACTTTCCTCTAGTGGGCCGCAGGTCAATGGACAGAAAGATTAGAATAGAAGACAGTGGAGAACTACTGTTGCTCATTTGTTGCATAGCTTCTGTGAAATTCTTGTAAAATAAAGATTAGTGGGCCAGAGAGATAGAACATTGGTTAAGGTACTTGCCTTGAATGCAGCTGGCTTAGGTATATATTCTAGTGCTTCATGAGCCAGGAGCACTCCTAAGCACAACCAGCTGACCCCCACACTCCAAAACCTTGCTCCATATATGGTTAATTATTACTGAATCGAAGGGAGTATGGGAGTAGAAGAGGAAGAGTCAAATAATGTTTAAATACTATAGTAACAGTGTAAAGGATGATAGTAAAAGTTGGTATATAAAAGCTCTTCTGAATCCTAGACAGATAAGGTATGTGAAAAATTTAAATCACAATAATAAACTATCAATAGTTAATATTAATTAACTTTAAAATTTTACTCATTTTAGATATTTTGAAGAATAATTCAAGTTCCTTCCTTTAGTGTAATTTTTTTAAAAAGTAAAAAATAAGTGGAAATTGTTACTTCTCATATCTTCATTCTCAACAAGAATCATTACCACTCTCCAAAAGCATTTACTTAGGCATCTATTGAAAATGTCATTATAGCTTGATATTGTTGCTGAAATATAGAAATTCAGTTTTCAATCTGTCTTTTTTTTATCATTTTTATCCCTTGCTGTTCCTGTATTTTAAACTCTTTACTTATTTCATGTCAACCAAAATCCAGAATAGCTTTGAGAGTTTACAAAAACCACAAGAAAGATATTTGATAGTTGTATGGAAGGGGCTGAGGATTAGGTTTGAGAAAGTGATAGAAGATGGCTAAAGTGTTGTAAAAAGTTTTGGTGCAAACAAGCTATGTCATTCATCATCAAGGCAAATTTCAGGCTTAGTTTCCTTTCTTGTAAAATGAAAAAATTTACACATGCACACATAGACATGATCACTTATAATGTTTTACAATTTTTAAAGATCAAACAAGCTAATATAGATTTGTGGCACACTGTAGAACTCCAATATTACTGAGATCAGATGAGAGTTCTGAATAGTTTTTTTTAACAGTACTAGAGGCCAATTTTACTCAAATTCTCTTAATCCCACCTGCTCAAGTGATTCACTTAGAGTTAATCATTTTCTAAATGTGTTTAACAAGAAATAGTACACAGCTGTTAATTGAATAGTTTGAGTCAAGGACCCAAAAAAAATCTGATGAGTAATAACTGACTTATTTATTTCTGAGACATTTTAGGTAGAAAATAGATGCCAGCAAGCTTTATTTCTCATGGGCTTAGAAAATTCCACCTCTAAATCCTTTATAGCAAAAAGTATCAGAGATGACTGTCCTGACTGGTAACTCAGAGATCTCACTATTTTTAGCCCTAAAAAACAGTGAAGCAATTTAGACTATGAGAACAGAATCTCAAAGTCAACCTCACCTTTTTTTTTGCCTACTATGCTTCTGTCAAAGCACATTATGCCAATCAGTCTTCCAATAACTAGTGAGTAGTTTTTTTAAAATTTAGATAAAAATTAGTATCTAAATCATATTATCACAGGAAAAGTATTGTTTAGAGTGGTACTACAGGAGTGGTTTCAACAAAAAAGGCAGAAAAATAAATAATTAATATCTGGCATCAAGGTTATGCTTAAGCATATGATAAAAATTGAGAGATACTTTAACATAAAGCATTTTCCCCTAATTTTAATCTTTCACAAGCCACCCTTAGACTTATCTTATACACATACTTTTTTTTAATATGATTTTTATTTTGATCATAGTGTCTTACATATTGTTGACAATAACATTTTAGGTACATATTTACATAAAATCAGGGGGATTCCCATCACCAAATTGTCCTCCCTACACCTCCATTTTTGTCCTACCTCCCATTTCCTCTTCCCTCACCCCCAGGGCGGCTAGAATATGTGGTCCCCTCTGTATCCAACCCACTACTTAGTAGTCTTGCACCTGTTTGGTCTTGATGCCTCCCTTATCTCCCCCTCTAACTGTAGGCAGGACTAGCTAGTTCAAGTTGCGTGGTTTTGCTGGAAAAAGAGAAGATATATAAACTGGGGTAAGAGTCTAATACTCCAAAAATGGGTGGAATCCTTCTAGAGGCTCTCATCATCGATTTGGGAGATGAAGGAGAAAAAGAAGGTGAAACACTCCACCAGTACCAAAAAAAAGTGTCAATTATCCAGTGAGGACTCCAGCTATATCGATAAGCACCACAAAAAATAGACGAAAAACAAAACAAAACAAAACAAGACAAACAAAAACAAACAAACAAACCAAAAACACGCCATGGTCTTGAAATAAGAAACATGGCATAGCACATAATGAAATAAGATAAAAGAAGAGAAAAAAATAAGTATAATTGGGGACAACGATTTCAATAATCACACCCAAACAGAGAAATCGACCAAAATAGATAGGTAAATAAAAATAATAATAACAATAATAAATGAAGGTAAAAATAACCAAGGTTTTGTGGTTTTTGTATTTTTGTTTTTTCCCCTCCTGCTCTGGCACAGTAAATATTGGGGTCATTCGAAAAGGAATTCACTTGGCCTAAGAAATATGGGGTTTCTCCGTCCTTGGAGTATACTGTCATGGGATCAGCTCTAGACTTTGCTCAGGATCATTTATTCTCCCGATGGTGCTTTTTTTGGTGTGTGGAAGACTACTGCTCTGTCCAGGGTGATCCAATCAGAGCTCTGTGTTTAGAGGTCTCAGTATCTGCACAGATCCTGAGGTGGGACTTATGATGAAGTCAGTCTTTGTGGTTCTAGAGGTTCTGTTACCTCAGTGTCATTTTAATCCATCTTCTGTGGTTGGTGATCTTGGTCTTTGCACTGAACCTAGGATGGCATCTAGGATAGCGTCTTTCTTTGTGCTTCCAGAAGCCCCATTCTGTTGCAGTTGTCTCTGTCAGACCTTTGGGACTGGGGATCATGATTATTGTGCAAGTCATAGTTCAAACCCTAAACTAGGGCTTTTTTATTGGGCCCAAGATGTATACTGTCTGGTCGTGGTTCTAGTAGCCAGTCATCTGTAAGTCACGATCTTGGCTTTTGGACCTACCAAAGGGTGCCGAGTCTTCTGGTTTTGTCTTGTCGTTAGCTGGTAAGGTATGCTATTCTGCTCTCAGGTCAAGTTGTTCACATTTTCCTCAATGTCAGGATATCATGTTAGAGCTGGCCCTTGTTGTTGACCCCGCAATATTAAGGCTGTCCCAGATGGAGTTTGTTTCCTGCAGCTGTTGTGAAGAGCTGTGCCAATTCTATGTCTGGGATCCAGGGTTCAAGGCTGGATGAATGGTATCTAATCACCTGAGGTCTAAGTTGATTCCACATGACATATTTTCAAGGTAGGAGATATCCCTGT
The DNA here is from genome assembly GCF_024139225.1 of Suncus etruscus. Lineage (NCBI taxonomy): Eukaryota > Metazoa > Chordata > Mammalia > Eulipotyphla > Soricidae > Suncus > Suncus etruscus. The sequence goes on from NC_064855.1 coordinate 78,718,589, forward strand.
ATTGTAAACAACTATGAGTTCCTATCTCTAGTAGATAAGAGCTCTTTTTTTATATGTAAGATTTCCCCTTTATTTAGTGTGTCTTTGCAGGGGGAAGTGGTGCTACATTATATTGTCGGTGTAGTTGGGGGTGGACTGAGAGGATAACAGACACAGGTCACATACCCAAAAATGATTAAAAAAAAAGAAATAAATAAAAATGTATGTGCTCACAAATGTATATGTAGGACCAACATTTAAAAAAATAAATAAATAAATTTAAGAAAAGAAAAAAAAAAAGAAATAAAATGAGTTAGCGAAGTTTTTAAAGGACCAAAGTGGTGCAAAAGACTACCTTACATTTAGGGGAGAGCAGGTAACGAGATAGTGTATTACAGGTCCTATGCCTATGTTGGAAGTACAGTTTTTCCCATTGTCTTTTGGGTTTTTCTTGTGATATGTGGGTTCCCAGGCATCTTCCTATCACACCCCCTGACCTTCTTCAGGTTGGTAAAAGTTTGCGGCAAGGAGGTCTTGGAAGAGTTCTCGCATTGGGGATACTTTTGGACCTAGGTCCGGTTTCAAGAAACAGTCCACGTTAGGGGGAGTTGGTAGGGAGGGCCTCGCAGCATGAGTCCGCAGGGGAGTTGGCTGTCATTTCTTGCCCGGGACGAGGTGTGGGTTTGACTGGGTGTCCCTTCTCTTGGGTGCTGGGTACTGGTTCGTTGGGGTAGGAGGTCGATCTTGTTGCCTAATAGATTAAGGACTGAGGGTGAAGTGTTTTAATATAGAGGGAGGTCTGGATGGGATTGAGGGGTGGAGGGATAGTTGGATTTCCTGAGGGGGGAAAGGGTACGGTGTATGGAAGGGGTAGGGAGGGAGAAAAGAGAAAAATACATTAGAAAGAAAGGGAGAAGAAAAAGGATAGAAAGTAAAGAACAGAATAGAAAAGAAAAAAGTAAAAAAGAAAGTGGTGAGAAGAGAGGAGAGAATAGCAAGGGAATGCTAGTTTGCTTGAATGTGTTCAGTGAATAGAGCATCTAGTTTGAGTCTGTACGTCGCTGTTACTGCTTTGGTGGTCTGACTGGTCACGTGCTTGAAACCCTAAAAGAAGGTAAACCTAGAGATAAAGTGTATGTTAAAGAGTTTTCTCGGGGTCATCTCGTAGTGCAAACTAGGTATGGTATCTCGTGTGATATCCCGAGCTGCCATCTTAGCTTGTCCGCCCTTTGTATCCAAGAACGCCTGTGGACAGAAAAGCTGAGAGGTTATTTTAAATATAGTAAGATAGAGGCATTAATACGTAGTGTTATGGGATGTTTCCATTGGAGTCAGTGGTTTGCCGTGGTATTCTTTACCTGTGTTCCTGTATACGATCTCTACAGGATTATTATGGGCCATTATTGTAGAAGGTTGATTACGTACCTGTTCTCTCTATGCTGCTGTTCTGGTGTTGCTGTTTTCTTTGTGGTATTATGTGTAGTCGAGAGTTTGTGTTGTTCCTTTTTCATGTGTTTTCGGTACTGTTCCCAAGTATATGTTGACGATTACAGTGTTTGGAGTTTCTACCCTGTTAGACCCTGTTATTTGATTGTTAAGTATTAGTTGTGATTGAGATGTATGTTCTATGTGCTTCAGAATAGTGCTACCATTCTGTGTTTATCTTTTGTCTTCTGACTTATTTCGTTTAACATAACATGATCTAGGTCCATCCACGTTGCTGCAAGATCTGTGATTGTATCGTTTCTGACTGCCATGTAATATTCCATTGTATATAGATACCACATCTTAATGATCCATTCATCTGTTGTTGGACATCGCGGTTGGTTCCAAGATTTGGCTATTATACTGAGTGCTGCGATAAATAGTGGGGTGCACACATATTTTGGAATGAATGTTCTTCCAACTTGGGGGTATATACCTAGAGTGCAATTGCTGGGTCAAAAGGAAGTTCAATTCTGAGTTCTTTGAGCACTCTCCAGACTGTTCTCCATAGATGTTGGACTAGGGGGCATTCCCACCAGCAGTGGATGAGAGTTCCCTTCATACCGCATCCCCGCCAACAAAGATTGTTCTCAGTATTTTTGATGTGAGCCATCCTCAATGGTGTAAGATGGTATCTCATTGTTGTCTTGATTTGGATCTCTCTGATGATGAGTGAAGGTGAGCATGTTTTCATGTGTTTGTTAGCCATCCTTCTGTCTTCCTCAGAGAAGTGTCTATTCATTTCTTCTCCCCATTTTTTTATGGCTTTATTTGGTTTTGAGGGGCTCAGTTTTCTGAGTGCTTTGTAAGTTCTAGATATCAGCCCTTTATCTGATATGTCTAGTGAAAAGATTTTTTCCCATTCTGTTAACTGTCTTCTTGCATTAAGTAAGGTTTCTTTTGCCATGCAGAAGCTTTTTAGTTTGATGTAGTCCTATTTGTTTATGTTTGCTATTAAGGTTCTTGCCATTGGTGCTCCATTCTCAAAGACCTTTTTGATATATAGGTCTTCGAGTGTTCTCCCTATTTTATTCTCGATAAACTTTATAGATTCGGGTCTGATTTCAAGGTCTTTGATCCATTTTGAGTTGACTTTTGTATAAGGAGTGAGGTATGGGTTGATTTTCACTTTCGTACATGTGGTTTTCCAGTTGTGCCAACACCATTTGTTGAATAGGCTTTCTTTGTTCCATTTCAGATTCTTGCCTCTTTTATCAAATATTAGTTGGCTATATATCTGGGGGTTTATGTCTGGGAATTCTGTTCTAACCCACTGGTCTGAGGTCCTGTCTCTGTTCCAGTACCATGCTGTTTTGATTACTATGGCTTTATAGTATAGTTTCAAGTTAGGTAAGGAGATTCCACCCAGCTTCTTGTTTTTCAGTATGTGTTTGGCTATCCTGGCTCTTCTGTGGTTCCAGATGAATTTTGTGATTGATTGTTCTATTTCTTTAAAGAATTGTGTCTGGATTTGGATAGGGATTGCATTAAATCTATATAGAAGTTTGGGTAGGATAGTCATTTTGACTATGTTAATTCTACCTATCCATGAGCATGGGATGTTCTTCCATTTCTTTAGATCGTCTTCAATTTCTTTCTGAAGCGTTTTGAAGTTTCCCTGGTATAGGTCTTTCACTTCTTTTGTAAGGTTGATTCCTAGATACTTGATATTTTTTGATACTATCTTAAATGGAATTGTATTTTTAATCTCTCTCTCCTCAACTTCATTGTTTGTATATAGAAACGCTACTGTCTTTTGTGTATTGACTTTGTATCCAGCCACTTTGCTGTATTGGCTGATTGTTTCTAGGAGTTTTACTGTGGACTCTTTAGGGTTTTTGATGTATATCATCATATCGTTGGCAAATAGAGATAGCTTGTGTTCCTCTCTCCCTATTTGAATTCCTTTGATTCCCTTCTCTTGTCGGATTGCTATTGCTAGGACTTCTAAGGTTATATTGAATAAGAGTGGAGAGAGTGGACAGCCTTGTCTAGTTCCTGACCTTAGTGGGAATGCTTCTAGTTTCTCGCCATTAAGTATAATATTGGCTGTAGGCTTTTCATATATAGCTGTAACTATCTTGAGGAAAGTTCCTTCTAACCCTATTTTGCTGAGTATACACATACTTTCTATGTTATCATTGGGTTAATGTAAGTTTTTAAGCAGTCATTTAAAAATATATTATGTGTACTTAGGAGCAATAGTACATAAAGCAAGGTGCTTCCCTTGCTTTAGCCAAATTGGGTTTGATCCCACTTTTTCTTTATGGTCCCCAGAGCCCATCTGGAGTGATCTATGACTGCAGATCCAAGTCTATGCCCTTAGTTTCATGGGTGGGGCCCTAAAACAACAATAATAACAAAACACATGTATTTAGACTGGATACTTTTCTACTATTAATGAAAAACCAAAATAGGGGCCGGAGAGGTGGTGCTAGAAGTAAGGTGTCTGCCTTTGCAGCGCTAGCCAAGGAAGGACCATGGTTTGATCCCCTGGCATCTCATATGGTCCCCCTAAGCCAGGGGAAAATTTTGAGCCCTTAGCCAGGAGTAACCCCTGAGCATCAAACGGGTGTAGCCCCCCAAAAAACAAAAACAAAAACAAAACCACCAAAATAAATTGTCAAAGACAGCAACTATAAAAAATAAATAGAATTGGAGAAAAGTAGATGATATGGAATTAAGGCTCTCACCTTGCATGCAATTCCTGGTACTGTATATGGCCCTCTCAAATGCACTGCCAGTACTGACTCTTTGTTTTTATTTTATTGATTGATTGATTAATTGGTTTTTGGGCCACACCAGCTGTGCTCAGGGGGTTTCTCTTGGTTCTGCACTCAGAAATTGTTCTTAGCAGGATGGGGATGCTGGGAATCAATCTGGGTCATCCCAGGTCGGCCGCATGCAAGTCAAACACCCTACTGTGCTATCTCCCTGGCCCCAAAAATTGACTCTTGAGTACAGTAAGGAATAGTTTCTGAGCATTGCTAGATGTGGCCCTTAAAGCTCCCAATAAATAATATATTTAAAAAGTATTATGGCCAGAAAGATAATACAAAATGCAGGGCACTTGCTTTACACACAGCTGACCCTAGTTAGATGTTTGATACCTCATACGATGCCCCCAAGTGCCACCAGGAGAGATCCTTGGGTGCAGAGCCAGAAGTAAGCCCTGAGCATAATTAGGTGTGGCCCACAAACAAAACCAAATAAAGAAATTAAACAAAAAGTTTAAGGGTTAAAGTTGTTTATTTAATTAAGTACAAAGGAAACAGTGTAATACTATAATACTAAGTATTATTGAACTCTGCTCTCCTTCAAAGTTGAGGGCTGAAGTGATATTACAGTGAATGGAGCATTTGCCTTGCATGTGCCATATATAGTCACCAAGCCTCCCAATAGTGATTCCTAAGCGTAGACAGGATTAAGTTCCAAGTACTGTCAGGTGTGGTCTAAAACAGAAACAAAAGATAAAAATGAAGTTGGCAAGCATTAGAGGAATATTAGAAATACTTGTCCCAAACTGACACTTCTGCTTGAGCTACTTGAAATTGAGTAATTTACTCAATAAATATATATATATGAAATCAGTCTTATTTAATATCATACACATCCCATAATATGATAGACATGTTTATGATAGAGTACAGAAAGTTCATGACAGAAATCTAGATATAGCTTCCCTCTCTACTCATTCCACATTTAGGAAAGTCTATATTTATTAGGAGGGTAGTCTTAGGAACCCAGCTAAAAGCAGCTGCCTTGCAAACACGAGGCCAGAGTTCAATCCCTGGTCCTACCTACATGCACTGAACACAGTTCCAATGACTACTGTTTGGGACTCTAGTACTTTAACAAAATGTGCTTACAGTCAAATGTGTGAGCGCCACACTAACTTGTGTGACCTTTGATGAGCATGAAGGCCAAGTGCACAACCAACACTTGCATAAACCTTGGCCATTGCAAAAGCAAGAACAGTAAAGAGAAGGAATAGAAAGAGGAAAGGACTGAAACTTAAAAAATTAAATATGACATATTAAAAGGAAGATCAAATATTAGGGTAGATATCCACTTAAATTTCCGCCTTGTTATTTCATTGTAGTTATCTTGGAAAGGTAATCATAACACTGTAGTTCTATTTCTTCAATGCATTTAAGAAAATATTTAGGATTAGAGACAGCATAGGAAGTAAGGCAGTAAGTAAGCAAGTAAGTAAATGCAGTTTACCTGGTTCAATACCCAGAAACATCAGGATCACTCCTGAATAGAGAACAAGGAATAGGCCCTGAGCACCACTGGATATGATCCTATATCCTTCCAAATATTTAAATCATGTAATAAATTATGTTGTGATGATGAAAATGATGATAATATGAACTAAAATAGGGACCTGACTGTATGTGTATATATATATATATGTACATATATATATATATTTGTTTTTGTTTTTGTTTTTGGGCCACACTCAGCGGTGCTCAGGGGTTACTCCTGGCTCTCTGCTCAGAAATAGCTCCTGGCAGGCACGGGGGACCATATGGGACACCGGGATTCGAACCAACCACCTTTGGTCCTGGATCGGCTGCTTGCAAGGCAAACGCAGCTGTGCTGTCTCTCCGGGCCCCTAACTGTATATATTTTAAATTTCATTCCTCCCACTTTTATGTAAGTACTGTGACTTATCATGCTAGTTTGGAAGCAACTCCTGGTGGTGTTCAGAAATTATTCCTAGTTCTTGGGGGCCGGAGCGGTGAAGCCTAGTAGAGATAAGGTGTCTGCCTTACAAGCGCTAGCCTAGAATGGACTGTGGTTCGATTCCGCGGCATCCCATAAGGTCCCCCAAGCCAGGAAAAATTTCTGAGCACATAGCCAGGAGTAACCTCTGAGCATCAACGGGTTGTCCCCTCAGCCCCCCAAAAAACAAACAAACAAAAAAGAAATTATTCCTAGTTCTGTCCTCAATAATCTCTCTTGGGGAGCTCAGGAGACCATATGGGACGCTGGAAATCAAACTTGGATCTGGCATGGACAAGGCTAGGACCTTATTCTCTGTACTATCACACCAGTACCTATCATTAGTAATTCAATATTACCTAATTACACATATTTATATTTTATGTATTTACATTTAACATATGTATATATATATCATAGACAAATTATCATTTCTCTAAAATAAGCAATGGAAGGTTTACTCAGCAAAGAAATGCAACTAATATAGTTTTACATTGAATTTTATTTACTAACTGACCACACCAAGGAGAAATAATTTTAACTGAAAAACAAGGTGAGGAAATAGAGCACATTTCCGTTCTCTTTATGCACTTTCTTCTGATATGCTAGCTTCAAAATTAATTCAGATTTTAATAGTTAAGTCCAGTCAATGTGATGAAAAGTGGGTCAAGGATAAATGATACTAATTGAGCTCTGGGAAAAGTCTGATGGGGGGGGGGGTGCACAAAAGGTCAAGTGGCAGTGGCAAGTTTAAAAGAAAATCAATGATTTGTAAAATATTTGGACTTTGGTAATTTTGAAAAAGGTGAGAAAATGGAAGTTGTCTCAGTAAATTTTATATAGTATGAAAATGATGACAATGTTTTAAAAAATATAGGTAGACTACTTTTCACTTCTCTTTAAAAGAATATTCTCCCATTCACTGTTTTCGATTATGATGTAGACACAATATACATATGGCCTTTGTCTAACTAGTTTAAAAGGTACATTCTATGAATTTAAGAATGTGGGCAAATTTAGTACTTGCAGGGCATTAAATGAAATAACTACATGCAACTAATTTTGTGATGTGAAAGCAAACTGGCCAGCTCTTCTTATACACAGTTATGAAACATATACATGTTTGAAAGTTGTTGGAGAGTGACTGTCATAGTTTTTATTTGAGTAAAAGTGATTATGGGGGCCTGGAGAGATAGCACAGCGGCATTTGCCTTGCAAGCAACCGATCCAGGACCTAAGGTGGTTGGTTCAAATCCTGGTGTCCCATATGGTCCCCCGTGCCTGCCAGGAGCTATTTCTGAGCAGACAGACAGGAGTAACCCCTGAGCAATGCCGGGTGTGGCCCAAAAATCCAAAAAAAAAAAAAAGTGATTATGGAAAAACTGGAATGTATCCAAAATATTCATTAAACTGTGATACATCCTTTTGTAAGTGGGCAGAGCTGGCATTCTTCTTTAAATAATGAATTTTTTAGGTAGTTTGAGACACATAATAAAATTTTTGATTTATACATATTTAGAAGGCATACAGCTATAATAGATAAGCTTTTGACATATCAGCTAGGTAAGTATTTCCTTTATTGCCCGATTCTCTCAGATGATAATCCTCAGGCAGGTTCCATGAAAAATGTGGCCCTATTTTCTGACATTGTGATTAACCCCTGGTGAATCCTTATCCATGCCATTCAGTATCTTCTTTGAAATTTCCCTTCCAAGTTTAAAGTAAGAGTTAGACTTCCTGTGAGTTGAAATATGTAAACTTAGGATAAAGCATATATATATACAAATTGGAAAGCAAAAGACAAAGAAAGAAACTGTATAGAAAATAGAAGAAATGTAGAGACAGAATTTTGCTTGGGAGTCATTACTTGGGAGTCATTTTCAGATCTAATTTTAGAGTCCACTAATTTTCTGCTCTAGGATTCTATAGGCACCACTGAGTTTTCTATATTCCACCTTTCATGCTTAGTTAGGTATTACTGAAAGTGAAGATTCTTAAAACTTTTTGTACTTTTTGGCTTTTGGGATACATCTGTTCAGGACTATATGGTATACCAGGGATTGAACTCAGATGAGAAACATGCAGCACAAGTGCCCTATTTGCTGAACTATCTCTCTGAACCCCTTAAAACTCTGTATGTTGCATATGTTAAGCTTTTACTAGCATATTAAACTAGAAGCATACATATTTGAAAATGTTCAGTGAAATATAAGATGCATTTGGTATATTCAATAACTTAAAAGGAAAGGTGATAAGTGGATTATTTAGGTCAAGTACAATTAGAGAAACAGTATTTCAAACATGTATCTATATAATTCATAACACATTTACAAATATAGCAGAGGAATTATACAAAATAGAAACATAAAATGTCTAAAATGTTGCTATATAAAACTATAAAATATTTACAAAAAGTTAACTTCAAATAGACAGTTATCAATCACAGTGCACATATATATGAAAATTGGAAGATTTAGTGGAATAAAAAATGCAGTATAAATGTTCTCTATTATTGATGATTCTATATATGTCTTTTTAAGGAGTACTATATTTCAATTTTAGAAAATACAGATCAGCTTCATCCTAGGATCTGTGCAAAAACCAAGATCACTAATTACAGAAGACTGACTACAACAACCATGACGGAGCAGAACTTTTGTAATCATAAAGACCTATCCTAGACTTCATCCTATAACCTATGCAAATACCAAGATCTCTAATTACAGAGTACTGATTTTGACAATCACAACTGAGCAGAACATTTCCTGGAATCATAAAAAGACCTTGGGATTTGACAATGAGCATGTTCAGAGCCTGTAGTTGTTCCCAAGACATTATGCTTGAAGGGTGGAGAAGCCCTATACCTCTTAGGCTAAGAGAATTCTCTTTCTAATTTCCCCAATACTTACTGTGCCTATGCAAACAAACAAACAAACAAACAATCAAAAAACAAAAAACCTCAACAAAACCTTGCCACACCTACCCCCTTCTCTTTTTTCTTATTGTTTTGTTGTTGTTGTTGTTGTGTTTTTGTTGTTGCTTGTTTTTGCTTTTTTCTTTTTCCTTCAAATTTATATTTGTAGCTTCTAGATGAGCTCCTCCTAGCTTTCTTCTTTTTTCTTCTTTTTTTTTCTTGCCCCAATAGAACTACAGAATTTGAATCATCTTGTTCTGCCTCATAAATTGAAGGGGAAATGTGGCTGGTACCAGGAGCTGTTTGTCACATGTACATTGAGTAGAAATAAAAAATGATCAGACCTAAACACCAAACCCAAAGTCACTGACAACAAAATTAAGATACCTAATCTACAACAAGTTATATACAAAGGGGACCTGTTACACTAGCAGTCCAGGAGGCAAAGGGAGGAGGTATGGGATGCATGCTGGGAACTGGGGCAGAGGGAGGATAACACTGGTGGTGGGAATGGTCCTAATTCACTGTTCTACCTTAAATATAACTGTGAAAGACTTATAATTCACATTGCTCATAATAAAAATTACTTAAAAAAAGAAAATACAGATTAGGGGCTGGAGCAATAGTACAGTGGTAGGGCATTTGCCGTGCACGTAGCTGACCTAGGTTCAATCCTCAGCATCTCCTCTGCTCCCCCGAACCTGCCAGGAGTAATTTCTGAGTTCAGAGCCAGGAGTTGCCCTTGAGGACTGCTGGGTGTAGTCCCAACCCCCCAAAAGGAAATGAAAATACAGATTAATTTTAAGGACATAAAAGCACTCTTCTATGATCAGCTAGAAATCTACTCTACTAGCATGCATATGTCTTCTCTTTTTCTTAAATACATTCTGTTTTTGTTTGATTATGCCAATATACTGTCATATTTTGGTACTTAACAAGAACTGCATTCAGTAATTCTAATATTTAATTTTATTAAATAGGAGACATGCTATTCTTCCTAACAACTAGAATAATTTTTTCTATCATTGCAGGGACCCTTTTAATCTTGTTCACTACAATCTTCCCAATATTTTCTTAGGAAAATATGTTTTTGCTAAAGTGGCATTTGAATATTCATACAAATTGTTAATTCAATGTCATGTAATATATGAAGAATAAGATCAAGTTAGTTTAAAACTTTTATTTTGAGGGCTGGATAAATAATTAATATAGCATGTAAGGCATTTACCATGCATATGGTCATAAATGACAAAATGGATCCTTGTGATTTTTAGTTTAATTACTATATTTTTTGGCTCAATGAGTCTTTTTTGTTTGTTTGTTTGTTTTGTTTTGGTTTTGTTTTTGGGTCACACCCAGCAGCGCTCATGGGTTACTCCTGGATCTGAGCTCAGAAATCGCTCCTGGCAGGCTCGGGGGACCATATGGATGCCAGGATTCAAACCACCGTCCTTCTGCACCTAACGCAAATGCCTTACCACTGTGCTATCTCTCCAGCCCCGGCTCAATGAGTCTTATACTTTGAGTCCATGCTAACCTTACTAAGATTCTTCCATTTCACCAAAGTTCTCTAATTTTGGTGAGCAGCATTTTAACCGTCCTTTTTAAAGTCCTCTCAATGAGTATAGTAAGCTCTAATATTGCTGAGATATTTCACAAGTTTTTTGACTTCATCCATCAACATGGGTGGAACCTATTTCTTTATTGAGCTAAAGCTATATGAGGGTTAATGGGAGTTCTAAATTGGAGGTAACATGAGTGGCAATCAAGTTATGTTCACAACTTTCAGAAAGAAACTATAACTGAATCTGTTTACCTGGACAATTGTCAGAAATTTGCAGTCACTATTTCCTTGAAGTAGCAACAGTACTGAGTCATACTGAATATAGGCTGCAATCAAGGAGTCACTGTTAAGGATGTCTAGCAATAGGAGTAGTAGTAAAATCCAACAGATCTGATAGTGAGTGGGAGGAAAGGGCTACAGACATTACTTCCATTAGCAACAGTAGCATTAAGTACACCTGAATAAGTACTGGAGAATTTTCTTTGGTCAGTGCCTGATGGCAACTACAGTGCCAAGGTCAAGTAGGCCTGGAAAGCATTCTGTGATGTGATATTGTGTTTGGCCAAGTTCTATGGTACCAAGTTGGAGAAGTCTTAGAATACCACCCAAAATTTAGAATTATGAATACTTGGGTAGCTCTGTGAAACATGTTTGGTGTCCAAGGGAACAGAGCCGAAATTGTCCTGTGTTAGGCTGGAACCAAGTTTGCTGTCAAATGCTTTGCCCCTGAGCTACACACCCAAGTTTGTCAAGTTTGAACTGGTGAATGCGATGATCTGGGATACAAGATTGCTAGAATCTAGGGCACCTGTGTATGATGTTCAAGGGCAAGGCAGTGAGAAGTAGGAATTTAGGAGTGCTTAAGGCAGCGGAGCACTAAGTTTATATATACTTGGCAGATGTCCTAAGGCACTTGTAAACCAATATTGAGAGGATCTGAATAGCAATTAGAGGTGCAAGGCTACAGGTGCCAGATAGCTCTCAAGTTGCCTTATTGATTTGCAAATGTTTGAGTAATCTATGTGTGGTGAACAAGTCTTATTTTTCCTTGTTTCTTTTTGGGGGGAGCATAACCAGTGGAGCCCATAGGTTACTCCTAGAGGTTCTAGAGATTATGCATGGTATGGATCAAACCCAATGCAGCGGCCGGAGCAATAACATAGCGGGTAGGGCGTTCGCTATGCACGCGGCTGACCCAGGTTTGATCACTGGCATCCCATATGGTCCTCAAAGCTGGCTAGGTGTGACTTCTAAGAGTTGAGCCAGGAGTGGCCCCAAAGCACCACTGGGTGTGGCTCCAAAACTAAACAAACAAATCTTTCAAACCCTAATGCCAAGCATGCACTCTGCCTGTTGAGGCATCTCCCTGGTACTATGAAAGGCAATTTAAGAGGACGCTGTAGTCTAGGACAGGTCTGTCTCTGGGGTTGAAAAAAAAAGAAACACAAACATTTTTAAGTAGTTGCTGTTTTTTTTTTTTTTTTTTTTTTTTTTGGTTTGTTCTTTTTGTACTTTTGTTATTACTGCCCTATTGTCTTTCTGTTTTGTTTTGGTTTTTTGTTTGCTTTGCTTTGTTACTCTTTTCTTCTTTTTTCCCTTTCTCCTTCTAAAGGGAAATTTATAACACCTAGATGGATCCCCTCCTAATCCCCCCCCCCCGCGTTTGCTTTTGTCTTTGTTTTTGTTTTCTTCTCCCTTATTTTTCATATATCTCCAACAGAACCACATTACTGGAATCATCTTGTTCAGCCTCACAATTTGAGGGGGAAAAAATGGATGGTACCAAGACCAGACAGTTGAATGGAAATAAAATGGACAGTGGAAATAAAAAATGATCAGACTTGAACACCGAATTCATAGTCAACAACAACAGAATCGATACCCAACTTAAAACAAGCTGTACAAGTGGGGAATAGTTATGCTAGCATTATGGGGGGTAAGGAAGGGAGATATAGGATGCGTGCTGGGAACAGGGGTGGAGGGAAGACAACACTAGGGGTTGTAATGCCCCTCATTGTCACTATGTGCCTTAATTTTTTTCTGTGAAATAATTGTATTTCACTTTGACCACAACAAAAATAAATAATAAAAAAGAGAAAAAAAGAAAAGGAGCATACCAGGCAATAGGGAGCCTCTTGCTAAACTCTGTGAAGCTGCCAGATGTCCTATGACAGTAGACATAGGACCTGATAAAACATTATTTTAATTTTTGTGATTACTGATGTGATTGAAAATTTTCACATATTTACTTCTTAGACATAAATTTTGCTTATTGGTCAACCACATAATTGGCCCATTTTCAAGTCAGTATTCTTTTACTTAATGACTTGCAATACTTATTATTGAAACTTAACTTTTTATTCTACATATATTTGATTACTATAATTTTGCATATATAATTTCACACAGAGTGATTTACTTAAATATTTCATTTTCTGGTAGTATCTACATGACACTCATTATAATTTGATTATTTCTACATAGATAAATACTTTGGTTATCTTCAGGTTATTGCTATCATACATAATACTGACATATTGATCACCAATAGCTATTATTTTTAATTTTGTTTTGGGATTGCACCTGGCAGTTCTTGGGGGTTATTCCTAACTCTGTGCTCAAGGTCATTCTTGGTGGTAATAGGAGAACCAACTGTGGTGCCAGGTGCTAGGCAAGTCCTTTAATCCCTGTACTATTTGTCTGGCCTCCCTGCAACAGCTATTTCTCTTTCTCACTAAAAATTTATTGATCTTTATATTCTGACACTTAATTGTTCACTTCCTATGTTGTTATGTGTTTAGCTCTAGCAAAACACATTTCAGCGTGATGTCTTTAAGAGCATTATTAGGTGGTAGAGGACAATCCCAAAGGTTAAACTTAGGGCCTCAAATATGTAAGAGTGCAATGATCATTATGATTTCTCAGACCTGTTATATACCTGTCTTGTATATATAACATGAAAAATATATTTAGACTAGTTACACTTTTGGGCTGTGAATAATTCTATTACTAATATCAACCTAAGAGTTTTTGTGCAGACATACATTACCATTTCTCAAGTGTATTACCTGGGTATAGGATTGCTAACCTTATTTAAATTTGTATTTAAGGAATCTTTTTTTTTAATTATACAGTCACCCACTACCATAAATTACGCAGTCGAGTTTCCCACATTTGGGGAAATCACAGGGGTCAGCATGCCCGGTGTGCAATGGGCGAGCCTCACCCTGGGGAAACCACCTTCGTGATCATGGAATCGCCCCTGCCAGGTAAGTATATATTTGAGGAATCTTGAACTGTTTTTCAATGCTGCCATGTAATTTTAGATTCTCATCAGCAACATATGAATATTCCAATTTCTCTATTTCTCACCAAAACTTGTTATTCTTCTTCTTTTTAACTATAGTCATTCTAGTGCATGCATGTTTGGTTTGCATCTCCCTAATAACTAATAACATTGAGCTTTTTTTCCTCATTTATGTATTGGCTGTTTGTAAATGTCTTTGGAGAAATTTCAAATACTTTGCAGTTTTGGGTGTTGAAGGTATAGTTCAGTGAGAAAGGCACTTGCTCTGCAGAAATCTGAGGTAGATTTGAACCTTAGTATCCCATATCTCCCCCTCAACACTCAGGAATAATTCCTGAGTGCAAATCCAGAAGTAATTCCTGAGTATCATCAGGTGTGACCCCAAAACAAAGCAAACAAATATCCAAATGTTTTGTAGTTTTTATATGAGTTCTTTATATTCATTAATATAAACCACTATATTTCCCTATTCTGTGCACTTTCCAATGCTGTGTATTGCCTTTTTATTGTCTTGATGGTAACCTTTGAAACAAAAATGACATATATCATTAAGGTCCAATTTACCTAGTTTACCTTTGTTTAATTTATTCTTTGAATGTCATACTTATTGCCTAAGCTAAAATCATGAAGATTTGTGCCTATATTTTTCCCCTAGTAATTTAACATTTTTAATTCTTACATAATTGATTTTGAACTTATTTTTTTGTGTATGGTGGAAAGAAGGGATTAAGCTTTATTCATGTGCCTGTGTTATTCAGTTGTTGTAGCATCAATTGTTAAAATGGATAGAGAAAGTCTTGCTCCAGAACCATAAAAAAAAAACATAAAATCTTGAGATTTGGTTCTGGAACATGATGGAACATACATGGTTTGTTTAAGCTGCACAGTCTGTTTGCCTAAATTATATATCCAATGAGTGATGTTATAAATATACAAATAACCTATAGTAGAAAGAAGTTTACCTACCCCTGTATTGAAAGAACTTTTTCTCAAAACTAAAGGTATTAGGGTAAGGGATGTAGCTCTAGTTATATATCACATGTGTCACATGGGAAAGGCCCTGCATTTAATCTCTGCACCCTTACCCTGAAACTCCATATTTCCTCTCCTAGAATCTCTGGGTTTGGTTCTCACAGCAATAATAAAACACCTTCACAATATTTTTGCCCGTTTCCATGTTGCTAACCTATTTCTCGATTTATTCAATTCCTTGGAACTCCCAACTATTTACCCATCTAAGTCATTCACAAATATTTAAGTATTCCCTGGGATATAAAAGGCTCATAATAAAAAAGCTTAAGCAAGAATCAGAGTGGCTGTTTTTACTCTTTTTAATTTTGCTATACGTGGCAGTGCCTGGGGTTTTTGCAAAGCACGCATTTCAGCCAGTCATCTCTCATTTCATTAGTTTCTATTCCTGATGTGTATATTCCTCTATACTTGTTCAGTGTGAGAATTTTTTCTCACTTGAATGATAAGGGCAAATCAAAGGTGAATTTATTCTCATTCTTCTGTTAATTTTTATCAAGTTTAAAAAAACAAATATGTCTTCTCCATTTCTGTACACTTAGATTTAATAAAGCCTTTTCTATCTTTTAGCTCATTGTAGACTTTTCGTTCTGTAAATAAATGATGCATCTTATGTTATGAAAATGGGACTTTTTGTTTGTTTTCAGGCAACAATCAACAACACATAACGCACATTCCTGGCTCTGTGCTCAGAAATCACTCCTGGTATGCTTGGGAGATCACACGGGGCACCGGAGATAGAACCAGAACACATGCAAGGCAGTGCACTATCTCTTTGTTCACAGAAAATGGGAATTCTGCTACTATTTCCTATAACTACTGCTCTTCTATGCAGAAATTTATTTTATTTTAAACATTTTTTTAAAATCTGGAGTGAATTAGTGTAATCCAAATTCTTTAAGCTTTTAATTTTGAACGATTTTAAATGAAAAAAATATATACATAAATAATGAGGTATATGTGGTGAGGAAGGACCAAGAAAATGGCTCAAAGGGTTTTAGTTTAAGATTTGCATATAAAAGGCCTAGTTCATTTTCTAGCACTTAGCTAGCAATAACACTTGATACTCCTGGCTGTAGCTCAATCCCTTAGCCCCCAAATATAAAATCAAAGGCCAGATTCTCCAACTAGATACTTATTTATTTCTGTTTGTTTTGTTTTTAGGCCAATATGGTGGTGCTCAGGGGTTACTCGTGGCTCTGCGCTCAGGAAGTACTCCTGGAGGTGCTCAGGGGACAATATGGGATGAAGATATAATTAAAAATTGTAGCTGATCATAATTGGCATATAATTTTAAGACTAAGTACAATAACATTATAATATCTAAGAAAATGTAATTTCATTATATTATTCAATATATATTCAATAATAAAATGTATACATTTGGTCACAAGTTATCATCTTTTTCCTTCTTTCATTTTTCATTTTTATGTTCCAGGGCTACATGTTGCCATGTCTTTTGCTTTTCTTTAGTCTGATAAAAATAAATTCTTTTGAGTATTACGTAGGTCATGTGAACAATTCTTGTTTTTTCTTTCATCATATACTTCATTTTGGATTTATCTAACCATTTCATGTTTATTACTCCACTTGTATTAATACCCATATTTATCTTAGCCTTCAAACTACTGACATTATGGGTCAAAATTGTTCAGAAATGACTGTGCTGTGCTTTGCAGGAAGTTCAATAGCATGCTCTCTACCAGATTGTGACAATCACACTTGTGAATTAACATGTTTATGGTTTACCTCTTAGATAAGTATTCTTACCTATATAAAATTATTGCTAAACAATTTCGGCAAGATTATTAAGTGATTTTATGTATTTCTTAATTGTATTATTTTAGAAAGCATATAGTAGATCACCCCAGTATTAGCAATTATTCTTCCAAATTTATGAACACAATGAAAAATTCTTTTAATAGCATGAGGCCAGAGTGATAGCACAACAAGTAGTGCGTTTGCCTGGCACGTGGCTGCCCAGGTCTGACCCTGGTTCAATCCACGGTGTCTCATATGGTCCCCCCGAGCCAGTAGCAATTTCTGAGCGCATAAACAGGAGTAACCACTGAGTGTCACTGGGCATAGTCCAAAAAAACCCATCCCCCCCACCCAAAAAAAAGAAAAAGAAGAAAAAATTCTTTAAAAAGCAAAGGTACATATTTTCCTTTTGTAAAATGGAAGTTAAAATCTGGTGTTTTGGGATCATGTGAAGATATACTGGTAATGCCTTCCTGCTTTCTTTGACAAACCTTACTGAATTACTTGTGGATGGGAAAGAATTTTCTAATCAGGAGCTGGAGCAATAGCATAAGGGCATTTGCCTTGCACAGGGCCAACACAGCGAACCCAGGTTTGATTCCCGTATGGTCCCCCATGCCTGCCAGGAGTGATTTCTGAGCGAAGAGCCAGAAGTAACCCCTGAGCACCACTGGGTGTGACCAAAAAACAAAACAAAAAATAATTTTCTAATCAGATTATTTGTTCTACATTTATTTCCAGATATTCTTTAGAAATTTTGTTCTTTCTGATTTAAGTGGCATCTTTGTATTTTTTAAAAAGTATTTTGTTTTGGGGCCATACCTGGTAGTGCAGAGTTTAGTACTGGCTCTGTGCTCAGAAGTCACTTCTGACAGTGCTTGGGGGACCATATGAAGTACCAGAAATAGAACCCAGGGGGAGGAATGGAAGGCATAACCGCTATACTATTATCTGTATATCCAATGTTTCTTTTTAATTGTTCTTCAAGATGTTCACATTACTCCAATTTTTTCAGTAAAAATCCTCATCCTCAGTAACTGCAAGAATAAATACTCAGATTTACTTAATAACATGACCTTGAAAAACTTGGAAACTGGATACATTAAAATTACTGAACAGTCCGTTTATAAATATATCTCTTTAGTACAAGCTAACCAAACCATGATTTTAGAACTGTAACTCTAGAGAAGTGCAAACACAATACTTCAATTAAATCATAAAAAAAAATCATTATTTATCACACTCATTAGAACAGTAATAAAAGTGTGTAATCTAGGCGAAAAAGTGAATTTGTCAAACAGATAAGCATGTTTAAGATCCTATTTTTCAATTTTATAACCTTTTATTGCAACAATATTTGTATTTAAGTCTTCATTTTAATGCTTTTTGGTGGTTTTTTAGGCATGTCACTTAAGTTGTCATCTCACATAAATTGATGTGCAGCATAGGACATTAAACCTACATAATGATTTTAAAATACAAATGGTTGATGGTAAAATGTAAATGTTTTGCAAAAATTCTTTATAAAAAGTTTTGAAGTAACATGTCACTTGTACATTTTTTTGGTAAAAAACAAAAAAACAAAAAACGAAAGAATTAAAAAAATAAAAGATTCCAGAAAAGAACCTTGTTTCTCATTATCCTAGAATTTAGAAAATTATTTTGCCAGCAAAGCCTCTGGGCTGTAATTGACATCTTTACAGTGCTGATTTGTTTATTTATTTTTTTTGTGGACTTGGAAATAAAATCATGTACAAGTTGTTGACTGCAATAACAATTGCAAGTAACCTATTAAAATTTCCCTTGCGTTTAAAAAAAAAGAAAAGAAAAACTTGTTGGAAGAAACTTTAGCAATAAAGAAGGTAACTTTCCCCGGGGTACTTCAACTGTCTCTTTAAAACTTTGAGTTTGTGATGATGGATCAGACGGTACAGCCCTGGGCATAAAGTTGCACATTCCTTAGAGCCTCTCCCTGGTACCTGGCACTTAGCAGGACCGCTGGGAACAACTTTCTCTTCCTGGCAGCCACAAAAATAAATAAAAGCGCGGGAGGGGCGGAGCTTGTCTTCCGACCTCTACCTGTGATTGGCTAATATGTAAGTCTCAGTCATCCAATGGTCCTGCAGTGGAGTGCTTTTTCCGCGTCGCTCGGCAGTGACGCAGACGCGCATGCCAGTTGGCTACGAGTCCAGCCCTAGCCTTGTGGCGCCTTTGCTTACGTCACTGAGCCGCGCCGCGACTAGACCGGACGTAATTGGGGGAGCGACAGGAGAAAAAACAACAACCCAGTGCTGCTACACCTGTCCTAGTTCCCTTAGGCCCCTTTTCCACTGGCAGGCGCTTGTGGCTAGATTCTTCACCGTGGCGGCCCCAAAATGAGACAATTCTATTTGGGTCTGCAAAAAAAAAAAAAAAAAAGAAAAAGTAATTTCCTTTGCGTAAAAACACACACACACAACAGGGTAAAGTTTTTCTTATTTATTTATGTATTTATTTTTTACCCCCCAGGCGCCCTACAAACGAGACAATTTTATTTGTGGGGCCTGCACAAAAAAAAAAAAGTTCTTTTCTCTGCGTAAAAAACACAACAGGAAAATTGAACTAGTCTTTTTATTATTTATATTTTTTATCCCCGTGGAACCCCCAAATGAGACAATTTTATATGTGGGGCCTGCAAAAAAAAAAAAAAAAGCCTTTCTCTGCGTAAAAAAAAAAAAAACAACAAAACCCACAACAGGGTAAATGGAAGGAGTCTTTATTATTTATTTATTTTATCCCCAACGAGTCTTTTAATTTTACTATTTATTATCACTTTATTATTTTCATCTATCGTTATTTTATTATTTATTTCAACCCCAACAAGTCTTTTGAAAGAATGCAAACTTTTTTTTTCCCAGTGAGGACGGGCTTGTAATGCCTTCCATGGGTGTCCCACCGTCCCCCCCCCCCCCCAAAAAAAAAAGGCTAAGTTTTTGCACCACACTGGCCCCGCTCCCCTGCAGCCAGCCAGCCAGCCAGCCAGCCGGCCGGCCGACCCGAGCAACTGGGCTCCCGCGTGGCGGCCCTGCTCCGCTCCGCTCTGCTCTGCTCTGCTCTGCTCTGCCAGGGCACGGCCGCCTGTGGGCGCTGACAACGCGCTGCGCCTTCCCGGCCTCTCCACAAAGACCCCCGCTAGCCTCGTTAGTTCCGAGGTGTGCGGAGCCAAGTGGGAAAGTGAACCCCACCAAGGCCCAGACTCGGGGCCTGTGGGCGGGCGGGCGGACACACTTGACCTCCGCCCTCGCTCGCCGCCACCGCCCCAGGAACTCCCAGCCCAGCCCGAGAGCCCCACCGCCCCACGCCGGGCCTAGTTGAGCCGAGCGGGCCGGGCCGGGCCTGGCCTCCGCGGGCCGCTTGCAAAACGCGGCGAACGGAACCACCCAACCCGCCGCACGCACGCGGGAGTCGCCGGGTGGCTCTGAGCATGCCCAGTGGCGGTGCCCACTGGAGGACTTTTTAGTTCTTTTCTTTTTCTTTTGTAAATTTCTTCGAGTTTCTAATAGGAGGCCTGCCCTTGCCCCCACTAGGCCCCCGTCATCCCCTCCAGCCTAAAGCAGCTACTATGGCCGAGGTCCCCAGCACGGCGTTGTCCCAAGCGGGTTGGTAAGTGGCGCCAGGTTTGCGGGGCGCGGGCCGTGGCTCTCCTCCCCCAAGAGGGTTGGGGGGTGCGTGTCGGGGGTAGGCGGAGGCCACCCACTCTTCTTACCCGAGGCTCTCGGGGCGGGCTCCGCCCCCGGTGCCACGCCACGCGGAGGCCAGCGAAGTGCTCCCCACCACCACCCCAGGGCTCCCCTCGGGCTGGAGGTGGCAAGGTCTGGGTCCCTGATGGGGTGTTTGTTGCAGGCCTGGGCTAGCAGGTGGGTTGGCTAGCAGGGCCAGGTTGGCTGGGGTTTGAAATAGAGCCGGCCCTGAGACTTGAAGCAAAACTCCTTGCCCTGCCTGGTCCCCAGGATCAGGGGAGGCGAGGGTTTGAGAAGGAAAGAAAGCACAGCTGGAGCCTTAGGGCCCAGGGGTTGTGTGCAATCCCAGAGCCCCAGCTTGAGCTCCTCCTGCTGCTGCTTTTACTGCCTCTTGCTTTGTCTTTCCAAATCCAGCGCAGATCAGGGGTGTCTCTGTGTCTCCGGGGCTCCCACTCAATTTCCTTCCCAAAGCGCAAAGTGCACCGCATTGTCAAGCCGCGTGGGTGTTCCGCCCAACTTTTCAGCCCAGGAGGCAGTTATGTTGATTTTTTTTTTTTCTTAAAAAGAAGTGTTTTCCCAGCACGATCTTAGAGTATGCATGTAGTGAGAAATGTTGCAGACAGACACTTCAAGCTGCTTCGGGAACAACTGCGGCCTTCCTTGTCAAGGTCCAGTTTAGTTCAGCGACGCCTTTCTGGGCCTGCACAAGCTTTCTTCTCTGGGATGAGAACTGGGAAGGAATATGGAAGGGTTGGCCTCTGCTCCCTCCACCAAGTTGACTGCTTTAGGGAAAGAGGGGCTGGAGCAGGAACAGAATAAACACAAAAAGTGGATCAACAAATGTTTTGGACGTGTAGGCAAGTGTGTTTTTACCATCCATAGAAGGGACTTTTAAACAACCACCTGGAAAGGGCTAGAATTCTGGACTCTACTGCTAGGTAGGAGATACTCCGGGAGGCACGTCTTTATTGGTTGGTTTGGGACTGAGCCTGGATTCACGTGTCAGCAAGTAGTGGGTATCTGGTGGGAAAGGAGCAGAAAAGTGGAGGCAGGTTAACGAGGAGGGTCCAGGTGCTAATAGGATGCGGATTGGGCTTTTAGATGAAGTTTTTGGTGTGATGTAACATCCGTGGCACCCCATTTTATAGATGAGGAGATCGGGTAGAGAGCTGTCAAATATTGAAATGTCAAAGAAATGACTTTGGTAGCAGGTGGGAAAGTTGACTGGTGAGCACAGGTGTCCAAATCCAAAGTTATAACTGTTTACACACATTATTTGTACAGTTCTTGTCTACAGTTTTGTGTGTAGTTGTATCTGTATAACTCAAAACCTGATTAATGTTTCCGCTGTTACAGGGGCATCGAGATTAAACCTAAGACCTGACTCCTGGTTTTATTCAACTCTCCCCACCCCAACCCCCCTTAACTACAAAGTTGTCTTAAATATTCCTGAATCACTTTTCAGTTTGGACTGTTCCACATTCTTAAATTGAGCTTTAATTCTGTTAATAAAATATAATTTATTTTGAGGGCCAGACTGATTGCACATAGGGTGGGGCATTTGCCTTTCATGTGGCCAATCTACACGTTCTTTAGTATCACATAAGGTACCCCCAGCCTACCAGGATTAGTTTCTGATATCAGCCAGAAGTAACCCCTGAGCTCTGCTGGGTGTGGCCCAAAAATTAAAAAAAAAAAAAAGTTTTTTTCCGGAGAGAAAACAATCTGAAAAGGTGCGGTGCCTAGGGCTTACTCTTGGCTCTTCGTGTAGGGATCACTCTTGGCTAACTCCCAGAAGCACGTGGGATCCTAGGGATCAAACCGGGTAGGCTGTATCTCAGCAAATGCCCTACTTGCTGTACTATCCCTCAACATCCTCCAATAAATAATTTATGCGGTTCCCCCTATATGCCATTTCTGTGTTGTGATAAAAAAATAACCTTAATTATTTCATATTTTCAGTACTGCCTTTAGGAAAAGTCAAAATATTTTTTGTAGTTTCTTGCCAGATCAAATAATTTTTTGGTTTAAGTAGATTGGAATTTCAATAAAGAAATTTATATTTGAAGTAAGTTTATAAGAAACAAAGCATTTGTCTTTTAGCTGGCTCTTGGAAATTTTTAGTATTCTGGGTTGATCAAAGACGGCATTTACATTCAGAAAATCTGAGGTAGGAAATATTTTATATTTCCTGAAATTAGAGTTTAAAATATGCACACCATGTTAAAAGAAAGCTAGGCTTCAGGGCCTAGTTGTTCAAAGTCATCATTTTACTAGAAGAGACAAATTGTATATTGGTGTGGATTATCTACAAGAAAATAGTCTAAAAATAAATTTTATTTTTCCAGGAAGAAAATCTTTGTGAGAATTTACTGCCTTCTTAAGTTAATACTATTATCTAATATACAAATACTTTTATTGATTTCTAGTGTGGTCATATTCTCTCTCTCTCTCTCTCTCTGTCTCTCTCTCTCTCTCTCTCTCTCTTCTTCAGAGAATAGTTTCACTATTTCTTTTGGAATGTATTTGTGGTGTTGCTTAGGGCCAACTCCTGGCTTGGTCCTCATTCCTAGACAAGTTTAAGGATTCATGAGATGCTTGGGATCAAACATGGATCCATTCTTTGTAATGCAAGCACCTTACTCACTGTCCTAATAAAAGCCAAGCTTTTTTATTTTGGTTCTAAATACATGCTGGATAGTTCCTTGGACTCTGAGTGGTAGGGAACTGCATCTTATTTTCCTGCATATATGCAGTACTAGGGAATGCATTTAATACCTCCCTCCATTATCTATGGAGTTTGAGATTTATCATGATTGAAAATATGCACAGTAAAAAGTTATTTTGATAAGTTATTAAGTAGTTTATATTAAATTAATTTGATAACTTCTGGGTAGGGCAGAGAGATAGTATATTGGGTAGGGTGCTTGACTTGCATGCATCTATCCCCAGTTAGATACCTGGCATTTTCCAGATGGTCCCCAGAATCTGCCAGAAGTGATCCCTGAGAGCCAAGAGTGAGCCCAAAATTCAATGAAAAAAAAAAAGTTCTATTATTAGTTGTAAGTGTTTTATTCTGCCTAATTTATAAATTAAATGTTATCCATAGGTTTAGGGGGAAAAATCTTGTGTGCACAGAACTTCAGGTATCCATTGGAGGTCTTGAAATGTATCCCTGTGGATAGGGATAAGTACTTAAGTTTCTCCTGAGAGCCCAAGGGTTTAGTTTCCCATTTTGCTTTAATTTTCTTATAAATCACTAGCAGTGTTATATATTGTAACATTTGGCACTGTATTACAAGTTATCTTGATTACATGTTTCTTTCCTGTTTTTGAATGCTGGTGTTGCATAAAGGCAAGAATCATTTTTAGGACTGATAAAGGTATCTTCAGCAATTTGTGAGTTTTTATGTATTTCTGATGACACAGATTAGACTTGTGTCCCCCAGAAGCAAGATAATCTGATAGGTTTTCAGGAGCCTGTGTTAAATCTTTTGTTGCATAGAAACACATTGTTGAATCTCAAGTTAAGACAGAAAAGAGCAGGAAAAAATGAAAAAAAAAAAAAAAAACCAGGAAAAAATGAGAAGAAATGAATAGTCATTTAAAAGAATTTAAAAGGCATGAATAGGCATTTAAAAGAAATACAGATGGCCAAAAGGTACAAAAATATTCCACATCAGTCAGTACTCATCAGAGAGATGCAAATCAAAACAACAATGAGGTATCATCTCATGCCACAGATACTGGCACACATCATAAAAAACAAGAACAACCACTGCTGGTAGGATGTGGGGAGAGAGGAACTCTCATTCACTGCTGGTGGGAATTCCACCTAATCCTTTCTGGAAAACAATATGGATATTCTTTAAAAACTGGACATTGAGTTCCCATATGAGCCAGCAGCACCACTCCTAGGGATATACAGTAGCACCACAAAAACACATTACAATAATGCCCTCTGCACTCCTATGTTCATAGCAACACTATTTATAATAGCTAGAATTTGGAAACAACCCAGATGCTTGACGGAAGATGAGTGGCCAAAGAAACAGTGACACATCTATACATTGGAATACTACGCAGTTGTTAGAAAAAATAGTCACAAAATTTGCCTGTATATGGAGACTATTATATTGAGTGAAATAAGTCAGAAGGAGAGAGATAAACACAGAATAGCCTCACTCTTTTGTGGGATTTAAGAAAAATAAAAGACAGTATAATAATAATACCCAGAGACAATAGAGATGAGGGCCAGAAGGATCACTCCATGTTATGAAGTGTATCACAAAGAGTAGTGCAGCTAGAGAAATAACTACAGTAACAACCACTATGACAATGATAGAGAAATACAATGCCTGTCTGGAAGACAGGTAGGAGATAGGGGAAATGGGGGACATTGTTGGCGTTATATTTGCACTTGTGTAGGGTGTGTGTGCTGAAACCCAATTATGAACAAGTTTGTAACCATGGTTCTCAAATTATTTTCATCAAGGAAAAAAGAAATTAGCACATATTTTGCATGTGGGAGACTCTGGAATTTGATCCCCTATAATACAGTTCCCCAGACTCCAAAGGGGAGTGAATACTGAGCATCACACCAGGGGCAATCTCTAAATACTGCTGAGTATAGTCCCAAATAAAAAATACAGCTCCAACATCTTATCTGGCATACTACAATCTACAATAGTTCCTTCCCTCCTTTTGTAATCAATTGCATAGAAATATAGGTTTTACTGATTTGAATTAATAATTTTTGGAACTTGCTTTTTTTATACTGCTTACATTTAATTGATACATTAGTTGATATGCTGGTTCTTTGTAGTACTAAGTAATATGAATGGAATAACTTCTTTTTTGGGGGGGGGCACACCCGTTTGATGCTCAGGGGTTACTCCTGGCTAAGTGCTCAGAAGTCGCCCCTGGCTTAGGGGGACCATATGGGGCACCGGGGGATCGAACCATGGTCCTTCCTTGGCTAGCGCTTGCAAGGCAGACACTTTACCTCTAGTGCCACTTCACCGACCCCATGAATGGAATAACTTCTAAGAGAAGATATTTAACTCAAAATTTGTCTAGATAATAGATTTATTTTGTTGTCATTTTTTGTGTATTTGTTGCTGTAGATTTTCAAGAAATTGTATGTTTCCCTGACCTTTTAAAAAGTTTTTAAATCCTGTTATGAGACAGAAATATCAATCTTTTTAAAACCTTTTTTATTTTGTTTGTTTGTTTGTTTGTTTGTTTTTGGGTCACACCCAGTGATGCTCAGGGGTTACTCCTGGCTATGCGCTTAGAAATTGCTCCTGGCTTGGGGGACCATATGGGATGCCAGGGGATCCAACCACGGTCTGTTCTAGGTCAGATGCATGCAAGGCAAATAAATGCCCTACCGTGTGCTACCACTCTGGTTTCCTTTTTAAAACATTTTGTTTTAAAAAAGGAAACATTCTTGGAAAAACTAATTGGACATGAGGTTATTTTTCTTTGTTTATAATAGAGGTCTCATAGTGCTCTGGGAAATCAAAGGAATCTCAGAGCCACTCCTGGCTTTACTTTGTCAAGCTTTCTGCTGTTGAATGCTAGGACCCAAGGCTGTTTGCTGCTTGTGCTCTGTGATGCTGAAGATCACCAGGGTCAACCCCAAGATCCATAGGGAACTACTGAGATCAAACCCTGGAGGATATAATCATCCTTGACTTGTGTTTGTGCTTTTAAAAGGTAGTGTTCACAGAATTGGTATTTGTAGAACTTAATTCTCTAAATCTGCAGATGAAGAAAGTTGAAGAATAGAGAATATCAGTAGTTGATTAGCTCCTAGTTAAGATAAGAAAACCAAGGGTAGACCCCAACATTTATAATAAAGATTTAGTAAGGAAATCTATCTAGTCTTGGTTAGTACTTCTAATTTAAATTTGTGACACCAAATAACATAATTAAAAGTGAAAAATGGACAAGAAAATTTTGTGGCATGTAAAAGTACTTTCCTTGGGTATAATAAGGTTTTTACTTGTTTTAGGACTAAGATATTAGAATCACTACTAATTGTAGTGGATCACTTAACTGCTGATTAAGTTTATCTTAAAAATGTAGTTCATTTTTTTTTGTCATGAGACTATTTGAAAAATAAGGAATTGTGTATTATACAATAGCATTGAAATAAAGGTTGATTTAGAAATAATACATTTTATCATGAAAAGACATGTTTATAATAAACTCCAGATTTCTAACATCTAAGATTTAACTAGGTTGTGTGTGCTCTTGGATTTTTTATTTTATTTTTTATTTAGTTTTGGGGGTCTGAATGGGCACAGTTGGAGGTGAAAAATAGATATTTCCATGTGGGATGGAGTGGTGGCGCAGGGTAGGGCATTTGCCTTGCATGTGGCTGACCTAAGAGGGATCCACGGTTCTATCTCCTCGTGTCCCATATGGTCCCCCAAACCAGGAACAACCCCTGAGCATCACTGGGTGTGGCCCCAAAACCAAACCAAAACAAAATGAAACAAAAACAAAAAACAAATATTTCCAGGTCTGGAAACTATTATGCTGAATGAAATAAGTCAGAGGGAGAGAGACTGACACAGAATAGTTTCATCTGTAGGATTAAAGAAAAAAAGACATTATTGTAATAATACCCAGAGACAATAGAGATGAGGGCTGGAAGGATTGGCCCATGATATGAAACTTACCACAAAGAGTGGTGAGTGTAGTTAGAGAAATAACTACACTAACAACTATCATGACAATAGTAATAAGAGAGAAATAGAATGCTTGTCTGGAATACAGGCCAGGGGTGGGGGAGGAGGGAGCTGGGGTGCATTGGTGGTGGGAAGGTTGCACTGGTGAAGTGGGGTGTTCTTTTTTATAACTGAAACCCAACTACAAACATATTTGTAATCATGGTGCTTACATAAAGATATTAAAAAATACACACAAATATTTCCATGTCTTTGGAACCTTACCTTTCCTTCTGGAGTGAGCACTCTTTGTTTCCTGGTTTTACTAGTAAGCATCTTCTGGCCCAAGCATACATCAAACCTTAGTCTCTTTTTACATGCTAAACCAATTAAGTAAGTCTTTTTAAAGTTTTGGAGAACATCCATAGAATGAGTAAGTTGAGAAAATAGAAGATGATAGTCATATGGGCTGTATAGTGATACATTCATAATTTTAGAGACATAATGCTAATCCATATGTTGACTCAAGTAATTTCATGAATACATCATGAAATTTTGCTAGAGTTTCTAATTTCTAGCTTTTGAAATTTAGAGATTTTCTGTTCACAGATGGAGAACTTCTTTTACATCTTGTTAGGTAGAAAGTTCTTTCTTAAATATATTAATGATCAAGATTAAGAATAGGAATTAGTCTACTTCTGTGCTTTTCTTGCATGTTTGGTTTGAGCTTTCTGAGAGACAAGTCTTTTCCTCAAGAAATTTCTGGTAGGAACCGAGAGATAGCAGGGAGGTAGAGCATTTGCCCTTCATGCAGAAGGATGGTGGTTCAAATCCCGGCATCCTATATGGTCCCCCAAGCCTGCCAGGAGCAATTTTTGAGCATAGAGCCAAGAGAAACCCCTGAGTGCTGCCGGGTGTACCCAAAAATCAAAAGCCAAAACCAAAAAGAAAAAAATTCTGGTAAATGTCAGTCTTCATATGACAATCGTTTCAGCTTCATCATCAAAATCATTTACTTTCCTTGCTTTGCTGTTGAATGATGGCAGTTTTCAAATGAAAATCTTTATAGCAATAGATCAAAATGTCTTTTTATCTTTTATATTTTGTGTTGAATTTTTTCTCAGAATTATAGTATAGATAACAAAGTTACAATAGCTTCTACTTAAGGTTTGCCTGTACAAAATTACTGCACCTTTGCCTCTACTAAAGCACCCAAGATGCTTTACCCCTGTTCTAATGTCACTTTCACCACTTTTTGGTAATCTCGGCTTTATGATCAAAAGGCAAGAATATTTGTCCTTCTGATAAATTTTGTTTAACATGATACTATCATCTTACAGTTCGATTCAAGTTGCAGTAAATCTCAATATTTCATCTTACATATAACAATTAGGTTATTTTTTAATATACTATTGGTATTAATGTAATAAAAGTTTATACAAAAGGTATTAGGAGGGGCCGGAGAGATAGCACAGTGGCGTTTGCCTTGCAAATAGCCGTCCCAGGACCAAAGGTGGTTGGTTCAAATCCTGGCGTACCATATGGTCCCCCCACCCCATGCCTGCCAGGAGCTATTCCTGAGCTGATAGCCAGGAGTAACCCCTGAGCACCGCTGGGTGTGGCCCAAAAACCAAAAAAAATAAAAAGGTATTAGGAGTTTTATTTTCCATAATATTGTAGCATAATTTTTTTTGTTTGTTTTTTCGGACATACCTGTTGACACTCAGGGTTTATTTTGGCTATATGCTCAGAAATAGCTCCTGGCTTGGGGGAACATATGGGACACTGGGGGATAATTTGTCCTAGGTCAGCCACTAGCAAGCAAATGTCCTACTGCTATGCCCTACCACTGCACCACCGCTCAGGCCCATGTAGCATATCTTTTTGATATAGATATATTTGGAAAGAATTCTGGAAATACTTTGCAATGTGTTGTATATTAAATGCAGAATTTTAGTTTGTTACATAAAATTACAAAATGCTTTATCATTGTCTCTTAGATATTAAAAAGTACTTTTAGTACTTTCAGAAAAAGTCAGAACCATTAAAATAGTTTTGAGATAAAGCAGAATACTTTGAATGTATAAAGGCTTAGCTTTTATTGTTTATACCAAAACAACCCGCTATAAAATACCCTTCATTTCCCAATTAAAAGCAAAACAAAACAGATCATGCTGGAAAACTGCAGAAGAAACCTAATGCTTTCAGTTTGGGCTTCAGTAGAGAGTACTGAAAACATTTTTATTTTAAAATATTTTCCATTTCCTTAGTGAGCTTTTGTAACTATCTCTTTGGTTTATATTGTTTGGGATATTATAATGTTCATAGGTAATGACCTTCTGTCTCAACTATGATACATAGTGCTGACTGTTTCTATTGACATTGTAAACTGCTAAAATTGACTGAATATTCTGTTAAACTGCAAGTTTTCAGATTTCAAGGTGCTGCTTGCAGTGAATTTTTGGCGAATAACCTATAAATCTAGTTTCAACTGCCTATAGAGTTGACTGCCTCAAGCATAAAGGGGGTATAAAAAAACTTGCTACCTCAGCAAGTTGAAAATAATTTTCTTTTACACAGCATTTGCTAAACCAAGTAAAAATTGCATAGTAACATTTCAAGAACCATAAAAATATGACTATATAAACTTTTTGACTTATCTTTTCTCTTTGAAAACAGAATATTGGCTTTTGACTGTTAAACTTAGGTTCTATCTATGTCAAAATTTGATTTTTTTTGAAAGCTGTAGTCTAGAAGTAACTGAAGAACACTTACAGATTATTTTTAGTAGTAGACTACACTTTCAAAAACGATGGTTTTTTTTTTTTTTTTGTTTGTTTGTTTGTTTTTGGGCCACACCCGGTGGTGCTCAGGGGTTGGTTACTCCTGGCTGTCTGCTCAGAAATAGTTCCTGGCAGGCACAGGGGACCATATGGGACACGGAGATTCGAACCAACCACCTTTGGTCCTGGATCCACTGCTTGCAAGGCAAATGCCACTGTGCTATCTCTCCGGGCCCAGAAACGATGCTTTTTATGTAAAAAATTGGTAATTATTTGTGAAATCAGTCTCCTCCCAAAAAAACAATCAGCGAAGAGAAGATTAGAAATGTTTGAGGATGATGGAAAGTAATAACAAGGGTGGCAAATCAATGTTATTGATAATAGAAAAGAAGCATTTGGTCATATAGAATGGGGGGGAAGAATTATACTGACTTCCTACATAACCTGTAACTCCCACAGGTTTCAGCACCTGCTTGTTAGTTTATCAGCTAAAGTAGAGATAAACAGCTCTCCATGTCTCAGTGTAAGTGTTTCTGAGGATTTGATAACTTTACAACAAAAAAAATGCAAAGAAATATATAGTACTGTATTTACTAAAATAATTTTTAGTAAATCTTGATGCTTCTGATACATACAGCACAGTGTTTAGTTTCTTTCTTTATTTTTTTTTTTTCATGAGGGGTGCTTATCTGGTGATACTCTGAGGCACTTCTGACTTGATTGACCTTTTGGTATTAGTGTTCACGGTCATTTCTAGGGATGTTCAGGGGACCTTGTAGTGCCCAGTATTAAATCTAAACCTTCCTTATGCAAAGTATGCACTGCTATCTCTCTAGTCCCAAAGCATAGGGTTTGTTCCTGGGGTTTGATGTATCAGACAGGCAGAAGTTAAGCATGTTGTCAATAGTTGTTACTTGACGGGTTTTGCTAAGCGCTATTAACTTGCCTCTTGGGAAAGTTGGAACCTTTTCTTGAATTAATGATATATAAGCAGATTAGGTTGTTTAGGCCATGGAGGGGAGGGGAAGACAGATCCATTGATGTCTTCATGTAGTAAACAATCTCAAATTTCTGTTGTGGAAGTAATCTCCTTATAGTCAATTGTAGTCATGAGAGAAGAAAGCTGTTAAGATGTATATCTTAAACACAAAGCATATGTTATACTGGAAGATGAGGGACATCATTTTATAAGAACTTATAAAAAGGAAATTTGATATCTTCATGGTAATCAGAATATTTTAGAGGATGGTTGAAAATCAAGTAGACTAAATGAGGATAAAGTAGCAAATGCAAAGATGTTATGGTGGGAATATGGTGAACAGGCAGGTGTGAAAGATCAGTGTAAGACTGAGGTATGATATATGTGATGGAACTGGATAGTGGATATGTTTAGGGGCTATAACACATACTTTGTTGACCACATATTTGTTGGTCATAGTAACAAACAAGGTTATTTAGAAAGTGAGATGAATCATGTTGGGGAATTTTATAAGGGTATGAGAGGGTTGAAGAAAGGGTGACATTATAGATTTCATGGTATCTGTAGATTGAAGAAAATGAATTAGAAATCAGTGGGAGTAGTTGGGCAGTTTGGACAGAGGGTGATGGTGTGATGGTTCAGATGGAGTTCAGTAGGTTGATTTGAGAGTTAATTATATATATAATATACAATAAATATATATATTTGATAGTTAATTATGCGATAGAGTATTTTGATAATTTGAATATGGAAATAAGAGGAAGTGTCAGATTGATTTCCAGGTATCTGGTTTAAACTTAAATATTGATTATAATTCAGTTCGATAGAGCTACTAGAATGTGAGGTAGTAATGACTTAGAGTGCATTTGAGTCACTTAAAATAAGATTCCAATTCAGAAAAAATTCTAATCTTTGACTTAAAAGCAAAGATGAATTAGTTATATATATTTGGAGTTGCTAGAGAATAACCAATTATTGAATTAATGTATGGGTGAAGCATTTAAGGCAACACTGTACATTATAGCAGTTATTAGTCATGTATAGAACTATTGGCAGTTGTAATATATCTTGTCCAGATTGAAATGTTCCATAAGTGTAAAATATACACTGAAATTGGAAAACTGAACCAAAAAAGGAATGTAAATATTCCTCATTAGAATTCCTCATTGTCTTATGGTTAAGGTTTAGTAATTACCTTTAGTTCTTCATGTAATATGGTAGCCTAGACTCTAAACCTTCCAATGACAGTAATTACATTTGTGTATTTTTTTTTTAATTTTTTGTTTTGTTTTTGGGTCACACTCAGTGGTACTCAGCAATTAGTCCTGGCTCTGCACTCAGAAATTACTCTTGGCAGGCTCCAGGGACCATATGGGATGCCGGAATTTGAACCACTGTCTGTCCTGATGGGTGGCTTGTAAGGCAAATGCCATAACACTGAGCTATCTCTCTGCACCCCCCCTTTGACATTTGTGTAATTTTTACATAAATTTTTGGTATTATGTTACTTTTGGAAGGCTTTGAAGTCCTTGGCTATATTGTAGAGTGAGCAATGTTTTTCAATGTAAAGTTTTAAAAGAGGACATGATGAAGTTCTTATAATATAGTTCTTAGGTCTAGATTTCTGATTATTAGTAAGGGCATTATTTTATTATTGTTAATTTATAGGGACCACACCCAACAATGTTGGGGGAGTGTCAGTGTCATTGGTCCAATGAAGCTTGGGATACTTGTGGTGCTCAGGGCTGCATATAGTATTTGGAATTGAATCTAGAAACTTGGACAAGCTAGGCATGTGCTGTACCACATGTGAATTCTCTTGATCATTGGTTTTATTATTTTTTATATTATATTTTTAAGTAATAAAGTATAAAATATATTGAAAAAAAGTGGCGCTTATATTTAATATGATATATGAATGAAGTTATTTTTAGACATTCATTTCTACTTAATTAGATATATTTGGAGCACGAGGTTTTGTGTGTGTGTGTGTGTGTGTGTGCGCAAGATTTGTGTTTGTGGTAGTGATATAGATAGAGAGAGATTAAAGAATATAGCATTGCCCACAAAACTCAATTTGAATTCCTAGCATCACTTGTGGTCACATGAGCATTGTTAGGTGCCTCCTGAGCACTTCCATGTGTGGGCCACCTTCCCTTGCAAAATATGATTCTTTTTAAAAAGAAAATGCTTTGTGAATGTCCTTTTTTGTTATTTTTCTTTTGCTTAAAAGTTTTTTTTTATTTCTAATGACTATTAATATGTAGAATTCCTTGCACAAGTTGCATTACTTTCTACCTCCTCACTTATAATATACTGTTTCCTCTACATTTGAGGGAGGGGTGTTGACCACACCTGACTGCTTAGGAATTACTACTGACTCTGTGCTCAGAGATCACTCATGACTGCTGGAGGATGATATGTAGTGCTAGAAATGATACCAGAGTCAGCTATATTTTAGGCAAATGTCATCCCTATACTATCATTGTAGCCTGTTCGTGTGGTCTTGGGTTATTTTTCTTTTCATTACTGTAATGCTCAGTGTTACTCAGGGGTTCCTGAGCATTCCTAGCTATGTGCTCAGAAATTGCTCCTGGCTTGGGGGACCATATGGGACCCCGGGGATCAAACCTCAGTCCTTCCTAGGCTAGTGTGCACAAGGTAGCTAGCTGCCTTACTGCTTGCACCACTGCTCAGGCCCTGCATTTATTTTAGAGCAAGATTTTGTTAGGGCTTTTCTTTACTTTTTTATAGTTGATATTTGAGTTTTAATAATATTTCACCAGTCCCACCATAAGTATCAACTCACACCACCAGTGTTACCCTCAATTTTGCACCACCCAACCTCACCCTATGCCTACCACCTTGACAGGCATGTCAAAAAGTTGTGTGGAGCCAACTTAGATCTCTTGTTTTGAGTGTTGTTGAGTCTGTGTTTTATATGTATAGCTGTGCCACTCTCCCTTGTCACAGATATAATCAAGTATGATCCTTGTTTTCCCATTACTTCTCCTTTTCATCTTCTTTTCTCCTTGATTTCTTCTCTGCTCTTTTCCTTCCTTGGCTCTGGGGTAATCACGGTGCACTCCCCCCCCCCCCCCACCGTTTACAACATTCTACTTCCTAATACTAATGTGGTATTTTATATACCACAAATCTGTAAGATAATTCTGTGCTTGTCTTTCTTCACTTTGCTCACTATGATATGTATCATTTCTAACTATGTTGCAATAAATTATGATTTCATCATTCCTAATGGCTGCATAGTATTCCATTTTGTATATACCACACTTTCTTAATTCACTCATCTTTTATTGACCATCTTCATAATTATTCATCTGTTATTGGACACCTGTGATGATTTCCAATATTGGCTAGTGTACTGATTGCCACAATGAAAAATGATGTGCATATGCCCCCCAAAGTGGATTTGCTGAGTCATATGGCAGCACAATTCTAAGTTTACTGAGGACTCTCTGTATGTTTTCCATAGGAGTTGAATCAGACAACATTCATAGCAGCAGTGGATATGGATTTCCTTTTACCACATCCTTGGCAGATTTTGCTTCTGTTTTTGATATATGCAATTCTCATTGGTGTGAAATGTCAATGTTTCATTGACATCTAATGATAAGTGATGCTGAACACTTTTTCAGGTGCCACTTGGTGAAAATATGTTTGTCTTCCTCTGAAAAGTATCTACTTTCCTCTCCCTATTAATTCATTTTTATTAAGTCACTGTGATATATAGAATTAAAAACAGTTGTTGATAGTTGAGTTTAGATCATACAATGTTCCAACATCCATCCCTTGACTTGTGTTCATGTCCTACCACAAATTTTCCCAGTTATTTACCCATATGTCTTCACCTCAGTCTGCCTCTATGGCAGACAACATTCTTCTTTTTCTTCCTGTCTCTAGCTCTCTTTTTTCATTATAGTCATCATGGTTTGCAACACTTAATTAAAAAGTATCATGCATATCACTTTTCTTTCAGTTCTCAGTTCTTATCCAGAGTGATCATTTATGACTATTATTTCCATAGTGGTCTAGTCTGTCTTAACTGTACACCTCATCATTTCTATTGTCTCTGGGTGTTATTCACAAATAATGCATTTTTTAATATTCTGCAAATGATTGCAATAATTCTATAATGCACTCTCTCATTGACTCATTTTGCTCAGCATGAGATTCTTCATACCTATATAAGTAAATTTTTTTAGTAATATCTTTGTTTATGCACCATGGTTACAATCATGTTTATAGTTGGATTTCAGTTATAGAGAGAACACCCTCCTTCAACAGTGCAACATTCCCACCACCAATGTCCCCATCTTCCTCCTCTCCCATCCCCTGCCTGTATTCAAGACAGGCATTCTACTTGTCTCACTCATTACCATTCTCATGATAGTTAGTGTAGTTATTTTTCTTACTAAATTCACCACTCTTTGTTCTAAGTTTCATATCATAGGCCAGTCCTTCCAGATCTCATTTCTTTTTATTGTCTCTGAGTATTATTACAATGATGTCTTATGTTTCTTAAAACCCACAGGTGATTGAGACTATTCTGTGTCTATCTCTCTCCCTCTGACTTATTTCACTCAGCAAAAATAGTTTCCATGTCCATCCATGTTATATAAGTAAATTTTATGACTTCATTTTCTTTGAGATGCAGAAGCTTCTTTTTTTTTTTTTTTTTGGTTTTTGGGCCACACCCGGTATCGCTCAGGAGTTACTCCTGGCTATGTGCTCAGAAGTTGCTCCTGGCTTGGGGGACCATATGGGACACCGGGGGATCGAACCGTGGTCCGTCCAAGGCTAGTGCAGGCAAGGCAGGCACCTTACCTTTAGCGCCACCGCCCGGCCCCAGAGATGCAGAAGCTTCTTAATATAATATAGAACCAATTATTTATCTTTGCTTCCACTTGCTTGGAAGTGATGTTTCATCCTTGAAGAAGATGCCTTTCGCTTTAGTGTCATGAAAGTGCTGCCTACATTTTCCACTATGTACCTGTAGCTTCAGCTTTGATATCAAAATCTTTAGTCCATTTTGTGCATGGTTTTAGAAAGAGGTATGAGTTCATTTGTTTGCAAATAATTGACCAGTTTTTCCAGTATCACTTATTGAAGAGGATTTCTTTGCCCCATTTCATGTTTTTCTCCTTTATCAAAAATTATATACTTTGGGTGCTGGAGAGATAGCTTGGAGGTAAGGCATTTGCCTTGCATGCAGAAGGATGGTGGTTCGAATCCCGGCATCCCATATGGTCCCCCGTGCCTGCCAGGGGCGATTTCTGAGCGTAGAGCCAGGAGTAACTCCTGAGTGCTGCCATGTGTGAACACAAACAAACAAACAAACAAAAATTATATGCTTTGGAGTCGGTCACAAGATATTCAGTTCTTTTCAACTTATCTGAGAGTCTGTCTTTCTTCCAATACCATGTGATTTTAATTACGTGACTTTGTAGTAGAGTTTGAAGTTGGGAAAAATGATGCTTTCTATCCTTTTCCCAAGGATTGCTTTAGCTATTCATGGAGTTTTATTGTTTTGTATGAAATTTCAGAAGTGTTTTATCTGTTTCTTCAAAAAATAGTAATGGATATTATTATAGAAACTGCATTGAATCGATACAATACTCTTTGAAAAGTATTGCCATTTTAATGATGCAATCCTCCCAATCTATTAACAGTGATGTTTTTCCATTTCCTAATGCCCTCTTTTATTTCCTGAAGTAGTGTTTTATAGGTTTTTTTTTTTTTTTTTTTTGTATAGGTCTTTCAACGCTTAAGTTGATTCTGAGGTACTTGATTCTTTTTGAGGCACAACTGTGAATGGGATTTTTAAAACATCATTTTCTTCTTTTTTCATTATTAATATATAGGAAAGGCGTGTACTTTTGTATCTAATATTGTAGTCTTTTATTTTACTGTAAAACTATATTGTTAATTTTTGTAGAATCTTTAGGATATTATAATATAGTATCATATCTTCATTGCAAACAATGAATATTTGGTTTTTTTTTTCTATCCTATCTGGATGGCCCTGATGTCTTTTGTGTATCTAATTGCAAGTAATATCAATATTATATTGGAGAGAAGTGGTGAGAGTGGGCAACTGTCTTTTGCCCGATCTTAGAGAGAAGGTTTTTGGTTTATTCCCATTGAGTATAAAGTTTGCTGTGGCTTGTGATAATTGACTTTGACAATATTGAGGAAAGTTCCTTCAGTTCCTATTTTGTTGAGAGTTTTATCATGAATGGGTACTGGAATTTTATCAAGTGCTTCTTTGCATTTATGCTTACATGATTTTTATATTTTATTTTTTTTTGTTTTTGTTTTTGGGCCACACCTGTTGACGCTCAGGGGTTACTCCTGGCTTGGGGGGACCATATGGGACGCTGGGGTATCAAATCGCGGTTCGTCCTAGGTTAGCACTTGTAAGGCAGACGCCTTACCTCTAGTGCCACCACTCGGGCCCCACTGTACTAAGTTGATTGATTTGTGTCTGTTAAATCATAATTGTGTCTCTGGGATAAACTCTATTTGCTCATGGTGTATGATCTTTTTGATGCATCGGTGGATTTTATTTGCTAGTATTTTGTTAAGGATCTTTGTATCTGTGTTCACAAGTATATCAATCTGCAGTTCTCTATTTTCTTATGGTGTCTCTGTTTAAAATGGTAATAATATCCAGAGACAATAAAGATGAGGGTGATGAGTCCATGGTAGGAAGATTTCCACAAATAGTGGAGCAGTACAGTTAGGGTAGAGAAGTGTACACTATGACAGTAATAACTATGACAATAATAGTTGGAATGGATCTCTCTGGACAAGAACTGGGTGCTGAAAGGAGATAAAGTGATATGCATGGTACTCCTTGATTAAAAATAGTGCAAACCACAGTGTCTAAAAGGTAAAAAGGGGGAAGAGAAAGACAGAGAGAGAAAGAAACAAAATCTCTGCCCCAGAGGCAGGCATGAGGAAAGGTGGGAGGGAAACTGAGAACACTGGCGGTAGGCAATGTGCACTGGCAAAAGGTGTGTACATTTGTAATCATGAACAGTTTTGTAACCATGGTATTTAAATAAAGGAATAATAATAATAATAATAATAATAATAAAATAACAGTCCCTGAGCACTATCAGGTGTGCTGTAAACAATTACCACCAAAAAATGAAAAAATGTCTTAGGTGATGGGACATTTTGTATTTAATATTGGAAATTGATTACATATGTGTTAACAATTTTTAAATCCTATTTTATGGCCCTGAGAGATAGTATAAGGTTAAGGCACTTGCCTTGCACCTGGCTGATTCCTGATACCACATACAGACCCAAAAGCTTCTCTACAAGTGATCTTTGAATACTGACCCAGGAATAAGTTCTGAGCACTCTGGGATTGGTGCCCAAATAAAATTTATCTTATATGTTACCCCTGCACACCAGAGAGAAAGTGAAATGAAGAGGAATTATAACAAAAAGACTAGAAACAACAACCAATGTTGACAGGGATGCAGTGAAAAGGGAACTTTCATGACACCATTGGTGGAAATATCATTTGGTTCAGGCTCTATGAAAAAAATATGGAATCATTTCATAAAATTTAAAATGGAATTCCATATGATCCAGCAATCTTACTCCTTGACATATATCCAAAGAATACAGAAACATTAACCAAAAAGATAAATGCACATCTATATCACTGTAGCACTACTTAATGGGATACAGCAAAAGCTGCATGATTGGCAAAATTTATAATGATGCAGGCCAACATTAAGAAAGATGAAAGAGCCAAAATCAAAAAGTTAAACATACATCTCAAAATTCTAGAGAAGGAGTAACAAATGAATCCAAAAGGTTCATAGGAGGAAAACAGTAGAAATCAACAACAGAGAAACCAAGAAAGAATAAAAGGGACCAGAACTTGTGGGACAGAATAAAAGGAGAGTTAAGAGGAATTTTTATTGTTATGCAAGCACTAATCAGAAAGGAAGACAGGGCCCACATAAATATCTTAAATGTACAACTTAAAAAGCTGAAAAACTATCAACAAAAGCTGGCAGGAGGGGAGGAAAGAAATAATAAAACTGAGAGTAAAAATAAATGAACTTGAATCCAAAAAAAATTATCAAAGAACTAATGAAACCAAGATTTGATTCTTTAAAAAATAGACTGATAAACCACTAGCAGACCCACAAAGAAAGAAGAGATAGAATCCTAATAAAGCGAATCAGAAACAAAAGGGTACATGTGTGTGATATAAGGTACCAGGTGGTAAGAGCAAGAAACAATGGGCTTGTAAAGGACTACTACTAATGGTCAATAGCATCTTTATTATGGCTCCTTCTGCTATTTTCCTAATCTATGTGACTAGGTCCATGTGACCAATAACAAAGGTAGCTGATCACAAAAAAGAATGGGGAAACAAAGCTACAAGAATGGGAATAAGGGCCGGGAGGTGGTGCAAGAGGTAAGATGCCTGCCTTGCCTGCACTAGCCTAGGACGGACCACGGTTGGATCCCCCGGCGTCCCATATGGCCCCCCAAGCCAGGAGCGACTTCTGAGCACATAGCCAGGAGTAACCCCTGAGCGTCACCGGGTGTGGCCCAAAAACAAAAACAAAAAAACAAAACAACAACAACAAAAAAAAAAAAGAATGGGAATAAAATTAAAGATGTTAGCTTCAAGGAGATAGAGGCCAAATACTTGAATGAGAAAATTGTGGATACTTGCCTGCAGCTCAGTCTACTTGTCATGATCATATTGGGAATGATCAGTTTCATATAGGCATTTGTAACAGGTTCAATATCTTGAGCTGGCTGTCTCAAATATATTTATTTTTTAAATCTTATTTCTATGTTCTTTTCTGTTGAGTCATTACTTGAATTTTATCTTCATTTTCATTTATTATTTCTCTTTTAAGGTTAAACCTATTTGCTTTCATTAAAGTTTTCATTAATTCATTGTTGTTTTGGTTTTCGGGCCATACCTCGCAGCCCTCAGGAGTTACACCAAGCTCTTCACTCAGAAATCATTTCTGGCAGGCTCAGGGGAGCATATGGGATGCCGGGAATTGAATGGGGTTCTTCCTGGGTCAGCTGTGTGCAAGGCAAATGCCCTACCGCTGAGCTATGGCTCCAACCCTTCATTGTAATTTGAGATGAGGTTAGGTCACACCGGGTGACACTCAGGGTTAATTCTTGACTATGTGCTCAGAAATTGCTCCTGGCTTGGGGGACAATATGGAACACCTGGGGTTGAACCCAGCTTCATCCAGGGTCAGTTGCGTGCAAGGCAAACACCCTACCACTGTGCTATCACTCCGGCCACCTTCATTGTAATTTTTATATCTTTTATTTATATATTTTTTGTTTTTGTTTTGTTTTGGGACCACACCCAGTGATATTCAGGAGTTACTATGGTATGCCCTCAGAAATCGCTCCTGGCTTGGGGGACCATATGGGACACTGGAGGATTGAATCGCAGTTCATCCTAGATGCCTTACCCCTTACGCCATTATATCTTTTATCTTTGATGTTTTTAAGAGCTTCAATGTCTTGTGAAGATCTTCACTAGATGTCCCTGTGTTCTTCTTTAATGTTTTATTCTGTTAGTGCACATTTGATGTATTTCATTATTTTTCTTTACAATAGTTAATTTAAATTTATTGTCTAGTGGAACTCCTATTTCCTTAATATTAATGCTTTATTTTATTTATTTATTTATTTAGTTTTTTTGCTTTGTTTTGTTTTGGAACTACACCCCATCATTCTCAGGGCTTCATGTTCTGTACTTAGGAGTCACTCCTGGCAGTCTGGGGGAATCATGGGATACCTGGGATTGAACCAGGGTCAGCCATGTATAATGCAGTACCTTATGCACTGTCCTATCTCCAGCCCCTCATGTTGGGTTCTGAAGATGAATCTTTTTAATTCAGTTACTGTATAAAAATTGTCATACTTGGCATTTTCTTTATTCTTCCATGAGGAGGTATCATATTTATTTAGGTTTCGGCTTGATGGTCTGATGGTATTCCAGAACCTAAAGGACAACAGGGAGAGGATTCAATCTGTCTTTATTATCTAGCTTGGATGGGGAGGACCAGTTTGCTTGTGAAAACCCTATGAAAACCAGGTCCATTTGCTTGAGTTTATAGATCTTTCTGCTAGACACCCAGCTTGTGGTGTCAGTTCTGTTGGCATGTTCTGGAGATAGACAAGACTGGTTTTCCTATAAAGTTGGTGGGAAGTTAGATACCCAAACTTTACCATATCTGGTTTGGTAAGGTTGAACTCCTTCCTTTCCTTTCCTTTCCTTTCCTTTCCTTTCCTTTCCTTTCCTTTCCTTTCCTTTCCTTTCCTTTCCTTTCCTTTCCTTTCCTTTCCTTTCCTTTCCTTTCCTTTCCTTTCCTTTCCTTTCCTTTCCTTTCCTTTCCTTCCCTTTCCCTTTCCCTTTCCCTTTCCCTTTCCCTTTCCCTTCCCTTCCTTTCCCTTCCCTTCCTTTCCCTTCCCTTCCTTTCCCTTCCTTTCCTTTCCCTTCCTTTCCTTTCCCTTCCTTTCCTTTCCCTTCCTTTCCTTTCCCTTCCTTTTCTTTCCCTTCCTTTCCTTTCCCTTCCTTCCTTTCCTTTCCCTTCCTTCCTTCCTTCCTTCCTTCCTTCCTTCCTTCCTTCCTTCCTTCCTTCCTTCCTTCCTTCCTTCCTTCATTCCTCCCTCCCTCCCTCCCTCCCTCCCTCCCTCCCTCCCTCCCTTCCTCCCTCCCTTCCTTCCTCCCTCCCTCCCTCCCTCCAGATGTTTATTAATGATGTTTTAGGTTGAAGAGGCCTAGTACCTGGTAGGTTGATGCTCTGATTTTCTGACCATTGGCCTATAGACCTGCCATTGTAGCCATATGGATCCTTCACTTTTCAGTGAAGGAGTCTGTGGGTGTCCTATAGGTCTGGTGAACCAAATTTTCTGGACCTTACCCTGATTTGTTTGCAAATCCATTTAGCAAGGTGATGCTTTTAGGCTAGAAATGTATTTGAAACTCTCATTTTGAACCTTAGTGCTAATATAGTATGTATGGCTCAAAATGTCTACCAAAATTTCCAGATGTTCCTGTGTCTGCCAAAATTATCAGAGTTCTGAATCTAGTCACAGCATCCAACCTACCATCCATGTGGGTGTATCCATAATCATACCATTCTTTATGCTTGGCCTGAAGTTCAGGCTGTGGTGGCTA
The DNA here is from genome assembly GCF_024139225.1 of Suncus etruscus. NCBI lineage: Eukaryota > Metazoa > Chordata > Mammalia > Eulipotyphla > Soricidae > Suncus > Suncus etruscus. The sequence continues at coordinate 78,760,741 of NC_064855.1, forward strand.
TGACCTTTCTTGACTAGGCTGTACTGGCAATCTGTCCTGTATCTCCTATTTATTGTTACATCACAGGCCTTGAGTCACTGACCTAAGAAATGCAGGAGCTAGGGAGATAGTACAGAGCATAAGGTTAGCCTTGGATGTCGTCAACTGGGCTTGATCCTTAGCACTCACTATATGCTTGTTCTCCCAGCCCTGCAAAGAATGATCTCATGGTGCAGAGACAAGAGTAAGTTTTGAGCACCACTGGGTGTGACACCCAAATTTTGTGAAGCCAACTTTCATATTGATTTCCAAAGCTTTAGGGTTATGTTTAGTAGTTTAGTTTAATTTGGTATTAATATTAGTATTTGTAGAGTAACGGATTATATTAGAGTTGTATATTTGTAGAGTAACGGATTACATTATATTTAGATATATTTATTTATCTTATATTATTATTTAGTTGTTTTAGTAACTTTTGTTAATGTTTTTTCTTTTTGTCTCACCATTTTGGTTGAAGATCTCATCAGATGGTCAGCACTATATTCTGTGACTATTTTCTTTTCTTTTTTTTTCTTTTTTTTTGGTTTTTGGGCCACACCCGGCAGTGCTCAGGGGTTACTCCTGGCTGTCTGCTCAGAAATAGCTCCTGGCAGACATGGGGGACCATATGGGACACCGGGATTCGAACCAACCACCTTTGGTCCTGGATCGGCTGCTTGCAAGGCAAGCGCCACTGTGCTATCTCTCCGGGCCCCACTGTGACTATTTTCTATGTTGCATGATTGTTTTATTCCATTTGACTATTTTTATGCCAATATCACATTGCTTTGATAAATGGAACTTTATAGTAGCAACAATGTTAAGTGCTAATCTCTCTTTTTTCAATATATTTTCCCTATTCTCAATCTTTGTACTTTCTATGAATGTATGAATTAGCTAATCTATTAATTGAACAAAGTTTGCTGATCTGCTGTTAGCTGATGATTGTATAGTAAAACCTCCAGAAGTTTATCCTTAAAGTATATTAATGACACCTTTGTAAAGTTTATATAAAATGCTTTGCCATTATGGCAAGAATGTTGATCCCTGGTTTTGCATGGTCAGGAGTTATCCCTGAGCACAGAGCTAAGAGTAAGCATTGAATGTGGCCTTAAAACTATAAAACCAACTCTCTCTCTCTCTCTCTCTCTCTCTCTCTCTCTCTCTCTTTTTCTCTCTCTCTCTTTTTTTCTCTCTCTCTCTTTCTCTCTCTCTCTAAATAAATAAATAAATAAATAAACAAATAAATAAAGCTGCTTTACTTCCCCATTTATCTCCTGAAAATCCCTTTTAGAGGATAGATAAATCTGGCAAATCTGGGTTGAGTTTAGGGCTGACTTCTTTTTTTGCAAAGAGCAATCTGGTTGCTTCAGCTGAGATCTCAACACCTGAAAATTCAGGTGGTTTGATTCAGAGACTTAAAAATCTAAGTCCCATGCTTGCATAGGTAAGTGGACCTTAGGTGCATTTTGAAAAGGGTGCTAAGAATTTGCAGTTTTTCTTCTAGCTGGAAATTTTTGCATAGTCCTCTGCTTATGACTGAAAATTCTTTATACCTGAAAGCATGTAACTATAAAATGTGTTAATAGTCTTACTGATTTCTGCTTGCTCAAAGTGCAAAATGATCCTGCTTTCGTTAGTAGAGAAGGAACGATATTGGTAATATTTTATCAAAGTCTCATCACTTTCTGGGATTCAGTTTATATTAATATCTCAAGTATTATTTGGGTTAAATACAATTTTTGGGCTCACTTTTTTAGATTTTTTTTCTTTTATTAGATAATATGATGCTATTTAATTCCTTATGAGTGAATGGATGAAAGTAAAGAATCTGAGGTATTTTATATGACACACACAGTATTTGTTTTCAAGTGGAATTTTGAGTCACTATATACTTTAGGTGGAAATAATTCTCTTTGACAATTTTGAGGTTATTAATCATAAAACTTAGAAGTCAACATTATTTCCTTCTTATTTTGGTTTACATAATTCCTCTGGTTTATTATGTTGAGAATCTTACTTTCATATTAAAATTTTCAGTGCTTTTATTATTAAGTCTTCAGCTTTGGGACTTTCTCTGTTTCCCCCTCCTTTAATTTTCTCTATACTGTTTTTTCCTTAAAGCATCTTCTGGACTATAGTATCTCTCTTTTAGTTATTTTTTTTTTAAACGTTGGGTGGTAATAAATGCCCCACATCACTAATCATGACTAATCACGAGGGAGATGCAAATCAAAACAACAGTGAGATACCATCTCATGCCACAGAAACTGGCACACATCACAAAGAATAAGAATAATCAGTGCTGGCAGGGATGTGGGAAAAAAGAAGCTCTTGTTCACTTCTAGTGGGAATGCTGTCTAGTCTAGCCTTTATGAAAAACAATATGGAGATTCTTCAAAAAAATACCTGGAAATTGAGCTCCCATATGATCCATCTTTACCACTTCTAGGGATATACACTAAAAACACAAAAACACAATACAAAAATGCCTTCTGCACATCTGTATTCATTGCAGTTCTATTTACAATAGCCAGAATCTGTAAACAACCTAGATGCCTGCAATAGATTAGTGGCTAAAGAAACAGTGGTACACATACACAAAGGAATACTATGCAACCATCAGGAAAAAAATAAGTCAATGAAATTTTCCTATACATGGATCGACATGGAAACTATTTTGCTGAGTGAAATAAGTCAGAGGGAGAAAGATAGACACAGAATAGTCTCACTCATCTGTGAAATATAAGAAAAATAAAAAACAGTAGATGGTAATAATACCCATAAGCAATAGAGATGAGAACTAGAAGAATAAGCCCATGATATGAAGCTTACCACAAAGAGTGGTGAGTGCAGTTAGAGAAATAACTATACCAACAACTATCATCATAATGGTAGTCAGTGAGAGAAATAAATGCCTGTCTCAAAGACAGACAGGGGAGTGTTGGAGGATGAAGATAGGGGGTATTGGTAGTTGGAAGGTTGCACTGGTGAAGGGGGTGTTCTTTTTTTTTTTTTTATAAATGAAACCCAATTATAATTTGTAATCATGTTGCTTAAAAAATCACGTTGCTTATATAAAAGTTAATATTCTATATATACCTCAATTTGACTACTGTCTATTGGTATATAAGCATACTTTATTTTTTGGCTAAGCAGTTAAGTTCAGATAAAAATTTTCTTTGAATTGCATTTTCAGTTAAATTTATTTCTTTTATTGCTTGCCCAGAAACAAGCAAACCCAATTGTTTGTGTGTGTATGTGTGTGTGTGTGTGTGCGTGTGTTTTGGGCCACATCCAGTGGTTCTCAGGGTTACTCTGGGGTTTGCACTTCAGAAATTACTACTGAAATGACTGTTTTGACCATACACAAGGCAAATGCCCTACCAGCTGTGCTATCACTCTGGCCGCTCAATTGTGTCTTTAAAGGTTATAAAAGGATATATTTACATGTATATCTGCCTAAGTAATACATAGGATTATATAGTTGTAATTTAAAATTTAATTTAAAATTTAAAAGTAAGTGAACTATTCAGATGTATTTTATATCATGACCTTTTTTCTATGTGTTCTATCTTTTTTTTGGTGTATCTAGATTTGAAAGCTTTCCAAGAGTAGGATTTTAGATCATAGTAAAATCCCCTGTACCTAAAATTGTAGTGTGTATATTTTAGGTACTAAATATACAGATTCTTTTTCCTCTTTACCAAATTGTTTTATAACACCATAAATGTTTTAGAGGTACAATTTTACACCTCTTCAAAATGCATGCTACAAGAAGCAATTTATCTTTCTTTCTTTTCTTTCTTTCTTTCTTTCTTTCTTTCTTCTTTCTTCTTTCTTTCTTTCTTTCTTTCTTCCTTCTTTCTTCCTTCCTTCCTTCTTTCTTCTTCTTTCTTTCTTTCATTCTTTCTTCCTTCTTTCTTTCTTCCTTCCTTCCTTCCTTCCTTCCTTCCTTCCTTCCTTCCTTCCTTCCTTCCTCCTTCCCTCCCTCCTCCCTCCCTCCCTCCCTCCCTCCCTCCCTCCCTCCCTCCCTCCCTCCCTCCCCCCTCCTTCCTTCCTTCCTTCCTTCCTTTCTTTCTTTCTGTCTTTTTTTTTGCTCTTTGGGCCACACCTGGTGACGTTCAGGGGTTACTCCCGGCTGTGCACTCAAAAATCGCTCCTGGATTGGGGGACCATATGGGATGCTGGGGGATCGAATTACTGTTTATCCTAGGTTAGCGCATGCAAGGCAAATGCCCTACTGCTTGCGCCACTGCTCTGGCCTCCCAATTTATATTAAGTGAACTTATATAGGATATTTTAAATTGCTATATGATAGTCAAATAATATATCATATTATTTATGAATTTATTATATTTTATTTATTAATTCCCTTATAAATTTATAATTTAAATAGTTTCTAATTTATGTGTTTCTTATTACAGCTTGTAGAATATTATTGATTAAAATTTAGTCAATTATATTTAGCTAGATTTTCTGGGTTGATTTTATTTTCATTTATTTATTTCATTTATTAAAATTAAAATTTAGTCAATTATATTTAGCTAGATTTGCTGGGTTGATTTTTATTTTCATTTATTTATTTCATTTATTATTTTCATTATATATTGGGATCAAATCATGGTCTACTTCAGGTAATCTTTTAGATTATTTATTTTTCAAAATGAGGTTTCATGATATAATCATACTTGCTGTTTGAAAGTAATTGCTTTATACTTACAATTACACCGGCCAATTATACCCATTAAAATGACTTATTAAGGTAAAATATACATAACTTAAAAATAGCCATCTTAAAATGAGTACTTTAGTGGCCCCTTACTTTTTTTCTGTCATCTTTGTATACTTTTATATTCTGTGGTTTTCTTGTTTGTTTTTTTCCCAAACTTTGTAGATTTTTAATTTGGCAATTATTTGTAAATTTTAGGAAACCTTCTTGTCTCAGTATTTTTGGGAATGCTCTGCTTTTTATGAACACTTCAGTATAGTTAGGTGTACCTTATTTTACTTTGTTTAGTTGAGTGAAGAAATCAAAGAGGGCTAGAGTGATTGTACAGTGAGTAGGGCAATTCCCTTTTGTGTTACCAACCTGGATTCAATCCCTGGAATCAAGGGGCCCCTAATCCCAATAGGAGTCATTTGAGTGCAGAGCTAGGATTAAGCTCTGAGCTCCGCCAGGTATGACACATAAGCCTCCTCTTTCCAGAAACACCCGAGACCTTTTGCCTTCAGATTACTTCTATTCCTCTAATTCTATCCCCACCCCCATTTCTTTTATTTATTTGTTAATTTTTTGGGGGAGGGATTCATATGCAGCAATGCTCTGGACTGTGCTTGCTGTTGCTTTTAGTAGTGCTCAGGGGATCATGGAATGTGAATGTTTTAAATTGGGCTTTTTACATGTAAAACATTTGGTCAGCCCACAGAACTATCTCTGTCCCTCCTTGTTAAATTTTTTTTTATGCCATACTCTCTGGTTATATTTACTTATTTAAAAATTTTTATTGAGGCCATTGTGAATTAAAAGTCTTTAACAGTTGTATTTCAGGTGTTTAGTGACAGTGAATTAGGGCTGTTCCCACCACCAGTGTTGACCTCCCTCCCTCCTCGTTCTCTGCATACATCCCAAACCTCTACCCCTAACTCTCTGGACTGCTAGTGTAACAGGTCCATTTTGTGTTTAGCCTCTTGTAGTTTGGGTCTCTTGATTCTGTTGTCATTGACTTTGGCTTGGTTATTTATCTAACCTCCTTTTTTCCCCCCACTCAATGTTTCTGAGTCCAGTTGGCCCCTGAATCCTCTTCCACTTTTTTTTTTTTTACTCAATTTGTAAAAAGACATAGAAATATGAAACAGAACAAAGTGATTCAAGTTCTTTGGTTCTATGGAAAAGTGGGAGCCTTTTTCTAGAATATAAGTATTAAAAGAGGAAAAGAAAAAAGATGGGGAGGGGCAGGCGTGGCTTTTTTTTTTTTTTTTTTTTTTTGCATAGGCACATCAAACATTGGAGAAAGAAAATTCCTTTGTCCTTGGAGATACAGGATATCTCTGCCCATGAAGCTTACTATCAAAAGACCCAACTACAGGCTCTGGGCCCTCCCTGCTAATCTTAATTTCAGTTTTTATGTTGTAGACTCTTCCCAGTGATCAATGATATTTGGTTTTGTTTATATATTTGAATTAAGGGAAGAGAAAAGCTCTTTATTCCTAGAAGTGGATTTAGTGTTTTGAAATGCTTTTTGAGCTGCTCTTGATCAAATAGATTAGTTTTAAACTCACTATAGAGCCTGTAAATGCTATAATGAAATAGCTTTATTTGCTCCCATACTTGCTGTCTTGGTTCTTTCCACAGATGCTATAAACGTCTTCATCTGCTTCTCCCTCTTTTTCCTCTCTACTGTCTCTCCTCAGCCAGGATTGCTCATGAACTAATCCTGCCTCTATGTTCAGGGGTGATTTCTAGCCGTGATAAGGAGACCATGTAGTGCTGGAGATCCATCTTGGGTTTGCTGCAAAAGAAGCAAGTGCTTATTTATTCCCATTGAGTTCTCCTGGTTCACATTCTATTTTTACTTCTTCCTTTTTTTTGGGAGGAGGAAGGTTGGGTCACACCTGATGGTGCTCAGGGTTTACTCCTGACTCTACTTTCAGGAATTACTCCTGGTGGTGTGTGAGTGATCATATGGATTGCTGGGAATTGAACCCGAGTCACCTGATGCAACACAGACATCTAACCCATTGTACTTACTATATCTCTCTGGTTTCCTTTTTTTTTTTTTTGGCCACATCCGGTGGTGCTCAGGGGTAATTTCTGGCTATGCGCTTAGGAAATTGCACCTGACTTGGGGAGCCGGGGTTTCGAACTACAGTCTGTCCTAGGTTAGCTCGGGCCTTACCGCTTGTGCCACCACTCTGGCCCCTCCATTCTGTTTTTTAAAGAAAAAAATAACAGTGTGTTTCTTGTTTTCCTTTTTTTGTTTTTATTTTTTTAGGTGGAAAAAAATTACAGTTTGTGTGTACCATTGATCATTAGGGGATGAGAAAATGTTGATTAGTTTTCTTCTTGATATTATCCCTCTTTCTTTTCCTCCAACTCTTGTTTCATATGTAATCACATCCTTAATATTATCTTTATTTCAACCAGGAGACACGTGGCCCTTTGTGAGCCTCTAGAATATTCACAGGCAATTTTTTTTTTTAAATAAAACACCACAGTATAAATTAGTATGTCAACTGGTAGAATGGGAAAGAAGGGCACATAGGAAGGAAATATGGTTGGAAGGGGACCAGAATCAGAAAATAATTTGAGGAACACTATTATATAAAATTTCTGCACTAACTACAAAAACATTTAAGAAAAATTTCAACAATTTTCAACCCAAATGATAGGTAAAAATCTCAAACTGAAATGTCATAAACCATAAAGTCATATGAATGAAACACTATAAAGTAGAAATTAGTCTGGGTCCCGTTATGATTAATGATATAATAGTAGAATATTTATAAGGCTCTGACAAAGGCAGGCCTTAATATACTGGGATAAAGGTAAGTCAAGTTAAATAAAATATACTGAAAGTCTTTATTATTTAATCTTAAGGTTTCTTGCGATTTATTTTATTTTTTAGGATTTTGTAATATGGCTGCTGTTCGCCAGACACATAGCCAGGTGTGGACACTCCAAAACTAACAAATATAAAAAAAAATCAAAAGTTGCTTCACCTTGGAAAACTCTGAAGTAGAACAGATTCTTATATATAGTAAAAATTTAGTAGTATTTTGTTATAGTGCAGTTACTAGGAAAAATATCCAGTTGAGTTTTAATCCTGACTGAAGAAATGCAACAGAGAAGGATATTTATTGAGACTTAAATCTTTAGGAAATGACTTGTTTGTGAAGGTATAGTGGTGACATAATCTGAAATGAGTCTGGAATGGGTGACTGGAGCCAAATGAATTTTGTATAGTTTACTTTCTCTGTGTCTTGTGGGAAACAGTCTTGGGACTTGATTTGTTTTTCCTGCATTCACTCATTAGATATTCATTGAAAATTTAGTAGATGCTAGAAGTTTCTGTCTAGAAACCCCTTATTTTGTGTCTCTGGGTCACATAATTTCTCATACCTTCAATTTCTGTATCTCAAATGATGACTCTTGATTATTTACCTTATTTGAGAAAATCTCCTAAAAATCACATGTCTGTTATACTTGGCTTTCTTGTAAGTATATGAAATAAAACATAACATACTTAACTCATTATCTTTCTTCAACAAATTGCTCCTTGCTAGTAACTCTTACTAGTTTTTAATCTCCTCATTTCCCCTGATAGAAGATGGTAGAGGAAAGCAATCATGTACAATTTGGCTGCGTTCATTTATTCATGTTAGTATAGATTTAATAGTTAATTATTTCTAAATACACTTTTTTTTTTTAAATTTGAATTTTGGTTTCCACCTGGTGGTGCTCAGGGACTAGTATTCAGGAATCTCTCCCTGGTGGGCTCAGGAGACTATATGGGATGGTGGGATTGAACTCAGGTTGGCCATGTGCAACTTAACCACTGTATTAGATATCTGCCCCACCTTTTCTTCTTTTTATACTTGTCACTACCTGAATCCATGCCATCACCACCTCTAATTTGAATTGATACAGCTTTCTAATTGTCTCAATTCCTAACATTGCTCCCTCTTCTCTGACTTTCTGTTATAGATAACCAAAATCAATCTTAAAAGCATTCATTATTAGGGTAGTAAAGGAAAGAAAGTTTTGAGGAAAGCATTAATTTATAAGAAGTCAAATTTTTCTGGTCATTTTGAATGCTAAACTTATATAATAGTAGCAATATACTGTATTTTGAAGAAATATTTGAAGAAATAGTTTAAATAATAGATAATAAGGACTAGCAAACTCAGAAAAGTAAACTTGATATTGTCGAAAGCTTCATAAAATATATTAAGACTTCAGAAATCCTTAATAATTTACACCCAGATAGGTTATTATGGATAATCTTTCTTAGCTTTCCTGCTTTACATATGACTAGAAGTGTAGCTGTGTGAATCAGTTATTTTTGGTCATATTGTGATTTAGTGTGAATCCAAGCTTTTGTTCCATATTGTGAACATTTTTATAGATATTTTTATTTGTAATCTGTGCACACAAAAAATTAAGCTTTTGTCTAAGCTTCATGGTATATAAGAAATATTCCTGCCTACCTCATAGAGTTATTTTTAAAATTAAGTTAGTAAATAAACAAAACCGAAGCACATACAAAAGTATATCTAGCATACAGTAAGTATTATTAACTGCTGTTAATATCATAGTAATAAGACAAGGAAGAATGTTAGACTTAGGAACAACAATCTTACAGGCACTTAATATCTGAAAATAATATTTGAATAGAGAATCAAGAAACATATGAGTCTTATAGAAAAAAGGATAAGAACTCATTCAAACAGAAACAAAGGAGCTAAATAATAAAAAGCAAGCCTCAGAAGCAAATGGATAAAGTTAAAAATGGAGTCATTGAAGGCAAAGAGTTCAAGGACTGAAGAAGAGGCAATAGAAAAGAAAATAAGAAAAAAAAAACAAAAATAATATGATATATTTTTGATAATACTAGAAGTGGCAGCCTCAATTCCTGGGCTTCCTAAAAGAGGAAGAGTTACATAATATTAGTTGAAAGAAATAATAGGAGAAAACTTCCCCAATCTGAAGAGGGATAGTGCAACACCAATCCAAGAGGCCAAAAGTCTGAATATACGTAAACAGAACACCACCAGAATACATTGTGGTCAAAATTACAGAACCAAAGATGAAGACAGATTCCTTAAAGCAACAAGAGAAATTTTACAGCAGATTTCTCTAACAAACCACTACAAAGATGAAGATAATAGAATGTTATTTACAAAAGTATTAACTAAATAGAACCAACAATTCTCTAGCCTGCAATGTTTTCAGTTAGAGTTGAAGCAAGGATAAAAACATTTTCAGGCAAACATCAGAGGACATTTTTGAAATCTAAGCCACCCCTGGCAAGGATATTGAATAACTTCTTATAAAAAGTAAAATCCATAGAATATATATGGATCTAGGCTCCTCATAGCTACATATTTCTTAATGTCAATATTAATAATTTAATATCAGTGGACCCAATTGTCTATAAAAAGGCACAGAGGGAAACAAAACCCAACTTTTTGTTGCTTACAAAAGACACATTTGAACTGTCAAAATGAGCATCAATTGGTTGAAAGGGTGGAAAACAGGCATATGGTTAGATTAAAAACAATGCAGGATTGGGGCTGGAGAGGGCATTTGCCTTGCATGCAGAAGGGTGGTGGATAGAAACCTGGCATTCCGTATGGTCCCCCGAGCCTGCCAGGAGTGATTTCTGAACGTAGAGCTAGGATTAACCCCTGAGTGCTGCTGGTGTGACACAAAAATCAAAATAAATAAATAAATAATGCAGGATTATATATATATTAGTATTTTGGCCATACCAGCAACATTCAGGGTTACTCCTGGCTCTGCATTCAGAAATCACTGCTGGCAGGCTTGGAGGGCCATAGGGATGCTAGGAATCAAACTCTGTTGACTGAGTGCAAGACAAATGACCTACCTTCTGTGCTATTGCTCCAGCCCTGGAATGACCACATTTGTATTAGAACATATACATTAAAGCTAAAGAAAATCAAAGTTTGGATGGATGTTAACATACTAATGAAGGGAATCAATAGATAAGGAGGATTTTCTTATATATGCATTGAATGAAAAGTCAACAATATTTATAAATCAATTATTACTAGACCTGAGGAGATACATTCATGGCAATACAGTAGTAGTGGGAGATTTCAAATCTCACTATTGTCATTAGACATATCAACCAGCAAAGTAGAAAGAACAATAAATGGAAATGCGGGGTTTTAGACATATACAGAACCCCCCACCCTCGAAAATCTAAATATACATTCTTCTACAGTGCACATAGAACATTTTCCAGGACAGATTACTTTGGCACAGAATTTGTATATCCACAGTCACAAAGCAAAAATCATATTGAGAATCTTTTCAGATTACAATACTGAAAAGGTAACAATAAAATATATCTGGGGAAAAATCCAACATCTGGAGATTAACAACATACTATTAAATAACAGTGAGATCAGTGAAGAAAGAAAATAATTTTTTGAAACGAATTAAGAGGAAAATACATAATCAGAAATCATGGGACACAGCAAAAGCAATACTTAGAGGGAGATCATAGCAATAGATTTTTATATTATCAAAGAGGAAAAACTGCTGGCCTAACCTCAAAGCTTGAGAAACTTCAACAACAAATTAATAGTAAAGTAGGAGGAAGGAACTGATACAATTTAAAACAAAATCTGATCATGAAGAAATCAAGAAAACAATACTAAGGATCAGTGAAACCAGGAACTGACTTTTTAAAAAGGAGTAAACAGGACCCAGAGCAATGGTACAGCGGTAGGGCATTTGCCTCGCATGCTGCTGACCTAAGACTGACCATGGTTTGATCCCCGGGTTTTCCATATGGTCCCTCAAGCCAGGAGCAATTTCTGAGCACATAGCCAGGAGTAACCCCTGAGTTTTACCGAGTGTGCCCCCCCCCCAAAAAAAAAAGAAAAACTGAAAACCTTCCATTAGATATCAGACACTAGGCAAGAGTTAGAAATAATTTCATTCACAAGGAATGATTTATCATTAAAAATTACACATTAAAATTTATGAGATTAGAAGATTTTAACAAAAACTTTCCACCATATAGACATTAATTTTTTTATAAGTGAACATCACTTGAGCAACTTCCTAGAAATGTGTAGTATCAGACTTTCTAACAAGTAGTCACTCATACTTTTAACTATTCGTAACAGTGAGGAAATTTCTTTTATTCTTTTTCTTTCTTCAACTCTCCAGCCTCCTGTGCACTTCTCCCCAGTTTCTTTTCTTTTCTTTTTTAGACATTATAATTTGCAACTCTTTTTATGATAGAGATTCATGAAGCATCACCAGTGTTAGCTTTCTTGCTCCAGTGACTCATGGTTTCTTCCCATCCATCCAATCCTCTTCTTCCTTCTGAGACCTCAGCAGGCATTTTTGAATACCACTGTTTTGGAAATATTTTCTAACATCAACATCATGGATGTTTAAAAGGGAAGAAAACAAGGACCTGATAGGGTGCACACTCTACATTTTGCTGGCCCAAGTTTAGTTCCCAATATCTCATATGGTTTCGAGCCCTACCAGAAATGATCATAAGTACAGAAACAGGAATATAGCATCTAATTAATACTTAACAAATAATATGTATTTATTGAGATCTAATTCGTAGAATAAAGTCAGTATTTCCAGCAGTATCCAAGTATCCATTCTATATTTTAGGGAAGAAACTAAGGCTCAGAACATTTAAATAATATATATGAAATATAATGCTGATATGCATCTGGTTTTGCCTTTTTAAAATCGTACAGAATAGATAATTTCATTAGGTCATTCATAATAATGCCTCTTTCTTTTGTTATAGTTATACTTAAAAGAAAAGGCAAACTTTGGGGGGCCAGAGTGATAGCACAGCAGGAGGGCATTTGCATTGCACATGGCCCATGGAACCAGCCCTGGTTCAGTCCCCAATCCCCAGCATCCCATATGGTCCCTGAGCTTGCCAGGAGTGATTTCTGAGAGCAGAGCCAAGAGTAACCTGTGAGCGCTGCCAAGTGTAAAATAATGATGATTATAAAGAAGTATTTTTAAAGCAATTGTTTATTAACTCACCAGATTACAGTAACATGGTAGATACCTTAATTCATTCATTTAATCAGTCAGTTTAGCTGGTTTTCCTGTTGCCAGCATCTCCTCCTACAAAACAGATGTTTTTTTTTTTTCCCTTCATTTCACTGAAGGGAGAAAATAATTTCAAGGGCCAGAGGAAGGGGTTTCCTCTATGAAGTATTTTCCAACAATGTAGATTTCATGAATCAGATCCCGACAGTGCTCTATTTACCAAGAGTTTGTGCTGTCAGTGCAGTTTTAATGAAAATCATGCTGTACACTATACTGAAGGTTAATCCTGGGAGAGCTTTGGCATGTACTCTGCAGACACTGAGCTATTTCTAAGACAGTAATCAGTGCACAGGACATCAGCCTTGAAGTAAATCTTTTATATGATATGATTTTATAGCCATGACCTTTCTTTGTTTTAAGATGACAGAAATACAAAAATCTTTTGTTTTTGTTTTTGTTTTTGTTTTTGGGCCATACCCGATGACACTCAGGGGTTACTCCGGTCTATGCGCTCAGAAATCACTCCTGGGACATGGAAGGTTGAACCACGGTCTGTCCTAGGCTAGCGCAGGCAAGGCAGATGCCTTACGGTTTGCACCACTGCTCCGGCCCCAGAAATACAAAATCTTATATTTTAAATGAGTTGTTAAAAATAAACTATCCTGCTTCTGAATTAATATGAAAATATTTAACTAGAGGAACAACAAATTACAACTTTCAATAAAATTAAAAAATAATCTAGATAAGTTTATATTTTTATATTTATGTGAAATCTTGGTTTGCAAAAATAGAGTAATAATGTATTTAGATTTCATTGATATTTCTTTAATAGCATAAAAAAAGAATTCAGAAAATTTTACTTGCTCAGCTATTTTATCTTTTCAGTATTAGCTTAGTATTACAGCATTACAGTACTAATGTCTTCATGGGTTGCTGTATATATTGGGAAGCTTAAATAGATCATAAAAACAGAATTTGTTCTCCATTATAACTAATGTTATAAATGAGTCATTATAGTTATATTTGATATCAGTGAAAAGCATCTATTTATGTATAAAAATTCTTAGCTATCCCAAGACAGTTTTCTATCTAAAACCAATAAAAATAATTTTTAATAATTTTTTTTTACTTTTATGAGTTTGTTTCCAAGAGACAAATGTATTAAATGTTTGGAAATAAAATGTTCTTCGGATATTCTTTATTTAGGAGAAGATACCTCTTGAATACCTATGAAATAAATTTTGAAACCTTGAGTGATCTGATCTTGAGTACTGTCATAAATTATAAAATTATATTAGTGTTTTATTTTCAGTGTTGTCCATGCTCCCAACAACAAAAACAACAAATGTCAAAAAACTTTTAAAAAATTATTTAATTTAGTCACCATGGATTTACAGTTATGCATGACGATTTCAGATGTTCAATGATGTTTCAGCACCAATCTCTCACCAGTGACTTCTTCCCTCCAATGTCTATCTGTCCACATATGTATGTGTGTATTTGTGTATGTATTTACACATCTCTGTACATATATATTTATACACATTTATGCATTTTTGCACTGGGGTTTATTACTGAAAGATAATAACAATTTATGTATGAAGCCCTGTCAACAACAGTACTGTAAACCACAGAGCACCCTTTATTTTTGAGGCTAGTTTTCTATAAGCATCTTGTATTGATTTCTTATACTTTTACTTGTGAAGCAAGGTTGTCATCTAGTGGTGTTTTCAAGTAGTACATCTTTCAGAATTAGATAATTTTATTGAAGGATATGTTTAACAAGTCTCGGTTTAAATAGATTAAATTTCTTTTAAAATTTAAGGATTATTTTTTGTTGGTTATTTTTTGTGTGTGTGGGGGCCACACCCGGTGACGCTCTGGGGTTACTCCTGGCTATGCACATAGAAATTATTCCTGGCGTGGGGGACCGTAAGGGATGCCAGGGGATTGAACCATAGTTTGTCCTAGGTTAGTGCATGCAAGGCAAACATCCTACTGCTTGTGCCACTGCTCTATGAACCCCAGAATTTAAGGAATTTTAAATGTTTTAAATTTCTAATATAAAAAGGATTTTTCCTAGAAATTTTTGATTAGTATTTTAATGTTAGGCTAAAACATTTTTTGTCTGGCCATTCAAATATTGAAGTTTGTTTGCTTTCTAGTACAAGTTGATTTCATGAAACATTTGCATTTTAGATGTTCTGATTTTCCTAACTTGTTTGCTTCTTTTGTTTTTGTTTTTTGGCCAGACCTGGTGATGTTTAGGGGTTACTCGTGGTTATGCACTCAGAAATCACTCCTGGTTTGGGGGACCATATGGGACACCAGGGGATTGGACTATAGTCCGACCTAGGTTAACACGTGCAAGGCAAATGTCTTATCGCTTGTGCCACCTCTCCAACCCCAGCTTCTTATGTTTTTATTTGTGTGATACAACAATCAGAAAGTTGGTATAAAAGAAATTAGAATATATTTTTGATGTAGAAGTATGTATGACAGAATTTAATAACATTTACCTAAATGCTAAAAATAGTATAATTTTTGCATGTGGTGAAAATAAAAAATGAAAATAGATGCATTAAAGATATGTTAAAAACTTTAAGGCTTGTATCTTTTGCACAGGAGTGCTCAGAGGACCAGAAGCCTCTTGTGCTGATGCTTGGCTACAAGCGAAGTAGTACAATACTAGGGCCTTGTGAAACAAAACTGCTCAGCTCGATGGAGGTTGGGGTTCTTCAAGGATATACACACCTGTAGTGTTCAGGGATACTGGTAACTTTTAAACAAAATAAATATTGTATAGTTTCCTATATTAACGCTGAGTGTTTGGCAGTTTTAGATACATGGCTTTGTCTGATTCATTAGTCTATATATAAATTTTATATTAAAGTTGACTTGATCCTTTTTATCATTATTGAAACAAAGATTGTGGTAATCATTTGGCATATAGGTATTTATTTTACCTACAAAAAAGAATTGACAGAAAAGGAACTTGATTATTAAAGGAGACAATAAAATATCTTTTTTCAGGGTGTGGCCCCAAAACAAACAAAAAAAATCTTTTTCATTTGTTTCATTTGTTCACCTTCTTGAATTATCTTGGTAGAACTCTGATCCTCTTTCTGCTGTGTTTAATGGAGATTTATACATGGGATCTGATGAATTCATGTCAGCTTGCTGCTGGTGTGCCAGTCTCTGTCTCTGTCTCTCTGTCTCTGTCTCTGTCTCTCTGTCTCTGTCTCTGTCTCTGTCTCTCTGTCTCTCTCTCTCTCTCTCTCTCTCTCTCTCTCTGTCTCTCTCTCTCTCTCTGTCTCTCTCTCTCTCTCTCCTCCCCCTCATTGTTTTGGGGCAACACTGAGAGATGCTCTCAGTCTTACTCTTGGGTCTGCACTCCTGGTAGTGCTCAGGGAACCATGTGTGAGCTGGGGATCAAACCCTGATTGGCTATGTTCAAGACAAACCTCTAACCCCACTGTACTTAACTCTGGCCTGCAAACTATATTCTTGTCAATGCTATTTTGTCTTCTCCTTTACTTAATTTTAATTATATATTTTTTTGATTTTTGGGTCACACCCAGCAGCGCTCAGGGGGTTATTTCATGCGTTATGCTCAGAAATCTCTCCTGGCAGGCTTGGGGGACCATATGGATTGCCAGGATTTGAACCACCAACTTTCTGCATGCAAGGAAACACCTTACTATTTTGTCTCCTCTTAATATTCTAGAAACTATTGACTGTCATGTATCGAGTATCTGAAATAAATTTTGTGTCCAAAATCTTATGTTTTGTTATCTTACTAATTTTATAAGTATTCAATAAGGTTTAATACTATATTTTCCTAAATTATACTCATGAACAACAGGAATTTCTAGCCATTTCCTTCTGACCTTGGGGAGGTAATTAACAAGTTATTTTTTTCAGTGTTTCTGGCAGTGTTTAACAAGAACCAAACAAATCATAACGAAACTTGAATATTTTGGCAAGTATTTTATAATCTACTTACAGTATGGAAAGGGAACAGGATAGTTATCAGAATGAATATTATTTAGATAATAATAATAAATTTATTTTTTAACATCCTGGAAATTTTCTATCAGGAAGTCTGATTTGCTAACTTTAGAAATACCTTTTAATAGATTTAAAAATATCTGTAAAGTCTTATTTCCTACTGTTCTTATATTAATTTGGTTAATTGGGAGTTGTCTATATTATTTGTGCCTGAACAGGCATTTATTGAATAATAATCAAGTAATCTTGTATTTATCAGAAAATTCCCAAACTACTTGGGGCCATATGATTTGTGTTTTAATTGAGACAAGACCACTAGATACCAGTCATTGTCCAACTACTTAATTTTTTGAATTGATTCCCTATTATTTTAGGGAAAATATGTTCGTGCCTGGTTTTCTCCTTGACATCTTAAAGAATTTTATGTGTCTTTAATCTATTTGTGCTCTAGTAGATAATGTTTTATTTTAGGAATTCAGATCTCTGGTCACAATTAAATGGGCTTTCACTGGTCTAGAAGGTGGACATTGATAGAAAAAGAGGTAAATAATTTGTAGTGTTTACTTTTCAGTGTTTCTAGCCAATTAGGATAGTACTCTTTAGTCTGTAAATAAAAAGTGGTGTGGCCTTATTAATGTCCATGCTGTAAGATATTTAGGCCAAATACCAAGCTAAATAATTAAACTTTTTGTTTGTTTGTTTTTTGGGTCTTGCCCTGCAGCGCTAGGGATTTCAGTAGTTACTCCTGGCTCTAAGCTCAAAAATCGCTCCTGGCAGGCTCGGGGGACCATATGGGATGCTGGGGTTCAAACCACCGTCCTTCTGTATGCAAGGCAAATGCCTTACCTCCATGCTATCTCTCTGGCCCCCTCAACATTTTTTTTTAGTCTGACATACCTCTAGTAAGAATGCTTGTTATATGATTACTATCACTCTTCTTTATGAGTCATAAAAAGTGACCTAAATCACATAGTTATTTTCTTTTTAATGCTTGAGAAACATTTTTTAATTCATTAATAGTAAATCTCTTTGAGAAACATTATTGGTATAATCATGCATGAGGAAGACAACTGAGAATTATTTTTGTTCTTTACTATGAAACTAGACTTACTCTTACTGAATGTATTTGGAGTTCATTTAATTTGCCTACTTGTAGCTCTTTTTATCTTAGGATATATGTAAGGAGACTTATTTATAGATGTTGGCTTTATGAGATGTTCTGATTTTAATTATTTTTAAATTTTCTATTAGCATTGCTTTGACTGTGTCTGGTCTTTTATGTACCTATAAAATTTTTAGCATTTTTTGTTCTGTTTCTTTTAAAAATGTCACTGGGTTGAATTCTGTTGTTATTTTGTTTTGGCCAGTAATATTTTAATACACATGCACTGAATCTGTACATAGTGTTAGCCCAAAACTTCTTAAAACTTCTTCTACTCAAATTTTGGTTTTTTCATTTGTTTTGTTTTTGTTTTAGATACTGATTTGGTAGTGCTGAAGGCTTCTAGCTGTGCACTCAGGATCTGATTTTAATTTTGCATTGTTTAAATTTGTATTGTTCAGCGAGTTTTATTCACATCTTTTAGCTTCTTTTATATGTCATAAAAATATCTTTTAAAGATCTAATTTAGGTAACTTATTTATAAAGAACTGATGCTCTTAAAAGTAGTGTTTTAATTAGTGTTGTGCACTGTTTCTCTACTCTTTAACAGTTTGAAAGTTGTATTTAAGTAATTAATGAATGTTTAATATATTACCTATGTTCCTGTTGATCCTAAAATTGGTCTCAACTGATACTGACTTCTCAGTTGTTCCTACTTGCTAGCTAGAATATTGCAGGTTGTAACTTCTAGACTGTTTTATTACCCCCCCCCCCTTTTTTTTTTTTAAGTAACACATGGCAGTACTCTGGGGTTATTCCTGGTTCTACACTCAGGAGTCATTCCTGGTGGTGCTCAGGGAACCAGGTGAGGTGTTGGAATCAAATCTGGGTTGGCCATGCACAAGTCAAGCACCTATTTTTTCTGTACTATTCACACTTTTTCACAGTTTTATACTATTTCACACTTTATAGGAATGCTTTCTTTTTTTAAAATATATTTTATATATTTAAATATATTTATATATTAAATACATTTTTATTTTATTTTTAAAATATATTTTATTTTATTTAAACACCTCGATTACATATACAATTGTGTTTGGGTTTCAGTCATGTAAAGAACACCACCCATCATCAGTGCAACATTCCCATCACCAATGTTCCTAATCTCCCTCCTCTCCACCCAACCCCCACCTGTACTCTAGAAAGGTTTTCCATTTCCCTCATACATTCTCATTATTAGGAGAGTTCAGAATGTAATTATTTCTCTAACTAAACTCATCACTCTTTGTGGTGAGCTTCATGAGGTGAGCTGGAACTTCCAGCTCTTTTCTCTTTTGTGTCTGAAAATTATTATTGCAAGAATGTCTTTCATTTTTCTTAAAACCCATAGAGAGTGAGACCATTCTGTGTCTTTCTTTCTCTCTCTGACTTATTTCACTCAGCATAATAGATTCCATGTACATCCATGTATAGGAAAATGTCATGACTTCATCTCTCCTGACAGCTGCATAATATTCCATTGTGTATATATACCACAGTTTCTTTAGCCATTCGTCTGTTGAAGGGCATCTTGGTTGTTTCCAGAGTCTTGCTATGGTAAATAGTGCTGCAATGAATATAGGTGTAAGGAAGGGATTTTTGTACTGTATTTTTGTGTTCTTAGGGTATATTCCTAGGAGTGGTATAGCTGGATCGTATGGGAGTTCAATTTCCAGTTTTTGGAGGAATCTCCATTTCGCTTTCCATAAAGGTTGAACTAGATGGCATTCCCACCAGCAGTGGATAAGAGTTCCTTTCTCTCCACATCCCCACCAACGCTGCTTGTTCTCATTCTTTGTGATGTGTGCCAATCTCGGGTGTGAGGTGGTACCTCATAGTTGTTTTGATTTGCATCTCCCTGATGATTAGTGATGTGGAGCAATTTTTCATGTGTCTTTTGGCCATTTGTATTTCTTCTTTGTCAAAGTGTCTGTCCATTTCTTCTCCCCATTTTTTATTGGGATTAGATGTTTTTTCCTTGTAAAGTTCTATCAGTGCCATGTATATTTTGGAGATTAGCCCCTTATCTGATGGGTAATGGGTGAATAGCTTCTCCCACTCAGTGGGTGGCTCTTGTATCCTGGGCGCTATTTCCTTTGAGGTGCAGAAGCTTCTCAGCTTAATATATTCCCATCTGTTAATCTCTGCTTTCACTTGCTTGGAGAGTGCAGTTTCCTCCTTGAAGATGTCTGTAGTCTCAATGTCCTGGAGTGTTTTGCCTACGTTTTATTCTATATATCTTATGGTTTCGGGTCTGATATCTAGGTCTTTAATCCATTTGGATTTTACCTCGTACATGATGTTAACTGGGGGTCTAAGTTCAAATTTTTGCCAGTGGCTAGCCAGTTGTGTCAACACCTCTTGTTGAAGAGGCTTTCTTTGCTCCATTTAGGATTTCTTGCTCCTTTATCAAAAATTAGGTGATTGTATGTCTGGGGAAACATTCTCTGAGTATTCAAGCCAATTCCATTGATCTGAGGGCCTGTCTTTATTCCAGTACCATGCTGTTTTGATAACTATTGCTTTGTAGTAAAGTTTAAAGTTGGGGAAAGTAATTCCTCCAATATTCTTTTTTCCAATGATCGCTTTACCTATTCTAGGGTGTTTATTGTTTCAAATGAATTTCAAAAGTGCCTGCTCCACTTCTTTGAAGAATGTCACAGATATATTTAGAGGGATCGCATTAAATCTGTACAATGCTTTGGGGAGTATTGCCATTTTGATGATGTTAATTCTGCCAATCCATGAGCAGGGTATGTGTTTCTATTTCCACGTGTCCTCTCTTATTTCTTGGAGCAAAGTTTTATAGTTTTCTTTGTATAGGTTCTTCACGTTTTTAGTCAAGTTGATTCCAAGATATTTGAGTTTGTGTGGCACTATTGTGAATGGGGTTATTTTTTTAATGTCCATTACTTCCTTAGTACTATTGGTGTATAGAAAGGCCATTGATATTTTTGTGTTAATTTTGTAGCCTGCCACCTTGCTTTATGAGTCTATTGTTTCTAGAAGCTTTCTGGTAGAGTCTTTAGGGTTTTCTAAGTAGAGTATCATGTCACCTGCAAATAGTGAGAGCTTGACTTCTTCCTTTCCTATCTGGATTCCCTTGATATCTTTTTCTTGCCTAATCGCTATAGTGAGTACTTCCAGTGCTATGTTGAATAGGAGTGGTAAGAGAGGACAGCCTTGTCTTGTGCCAGAATTTAGAGGGAAGGCTTTTTGTTTTTCTCTATTGAGGATAATATTTGCCACTGGCTTGTGGTAAATGACCTTAACTATATTGAGAAAGGTTCCTTTCCTTCCCATCTTGATGAGAGTTTTGATCAAGAATGGGTGTTGGATCTTATCAAATGCTTTCTCTGCATCTATTGATGTGATCATGTGATTTTTATTTTTCTTGTTGTTGATGGTGTGTATCATGTTGATAGATTTACAGATGTTAAACCATCCTTGCATTTCTGGGATGAAACCTACTTGATCGTAATGGATGATCTTCTTAATGAATCCTAATTTAATTATTAATTGAATCCTATTTGCCAGGATTTTGTTGAGGATCTTTGCATCTGCATTTATCAGCGATATTGGTCTGTAATTTTCTTTATTTATAGCATCTCTGTCTGGTTTAGGTATCAAGGTGATGTTGGCTTCATAAAAGCTATTTGGAAGTGTTTTCATTTTTTCGATTTCATGAACGAGTATTGGCAGGATTGGTAGTATTTCCTCTTGGAAAGTTTGAAAGAATTAATTAGTGAATTCATCTGGGCCTTGGTTTTTGTTTTTGGGCAGACATTTGATTACCATTTTAATTTCTTCAATAGTGATGGGGGTGTTTAGATATGCTACATCCTCTTCATTCAACCGTGGAAGATTATAAGAGTCCAAGAGTTTATCCATTTTTTCCAGGTTCTCATTGTTAGTGGCAGAGAGTTTCTCAAAGTAGTTTCTGATTACCCTTTGAATTTCTGCCATATTAGTAGTGATCTCTCCTTTTTCATTCCTAATATGAGTTATCAAGTTTCTCTCTTCTTTGTTCGTTTTGCCAGTGGTCTATCAATCTTGTTTATTTTTTCAAAGAACCAACTTCTGCTTTCATTGATCTTTCGGATTGTTTTTTGGGTGTCCACTTCGTTGATTTCTGCTCTCAACTTTGTTATTTTCTTCTGTATCCCTATTTTTGGATCTTTTTGTTGAGCACTTTCTAGTTCTATGAGCTGCGTCATTAAGCTATTCAGGTAGGCCCCTTCTTCCTTCCTGATATGCGCTTGCAAAGCTATAAATTTTCCTCTCAGTACTTCTTTTGTTGTGTCCCATATGTTCTGATATTTTGTGTCTTTATTATCGTTTGTTTCCAGGAAAGTTTTGATTTCCTCTTTGATTTCATCTTAGACCCACTGTTTATTAAGTATGAGGCTGTTTAACTTCCAGGTGTTAATGTTTTTCCTCTGTGTCCCTTTAGAATTTACATATATTTTCAGAGCCTTGTGGTCAGCGAAGGTAGTCTGCCAGATTTCTATCCTCTTGATATTATGGAGGTATGTTTTATGTGCTAGCATATAGTCTATTCTGGAGAATGTCTCATGTACACTGGAGAAGAATGTCTATCCAGGTTTCTGGGGATGGAGTGTCCTATATATATCCACTTGGCCTCTTTCTTCCATTTCTCTCCTCAGGTCTAGTATATTCTTGTTGGGTTTCAGTCTGTTTGTCCTATCCAGTGTTGACAAAGCCGTGTTGAGGTCCCCACAATTATTGTGTTCTTATTGATATTATATTTTGGATTTGTCAACAATTGTATTAAATATTTTCTGGCCCCTCATTCGGTGCATATATGTTTAGGAGAGTGATTTCTTCCTGCTCTACATACCCCTTGATTAATATAAAATGTCCGTCTTTGTCCTTTACAATCTTCATGAGTATAAAATTTGCATTATCTGATATTTGTATGGCCACTCCAGCTTTTTTATGGGTGTTGTTTGCTTGGATAATTCTTCTCCAGCCTTTTATTTTGAGTCTATATTTGTTCTGACTATTCAGGTGCGTTTCTTGTAGGCAGCAGAAGGTTGGATTGAGTTTTTTGATCCATGTAGCCACTCTGTGTCTCTTAACTGGTGCACTTAGTCCATTGACATTGAGAGAAAGAATTGTCCTGGGATTTAATGCCATCTTTATATCAAAATTTGGTGTGTCTTTTAGTCAGTCTTGTCTTAAAGTAGTCTTTCATTTTTTCTCTTAAGACTGGTTTTGAATCTGTAAAGTTTCTGAGCTGTTGTTTGTCTGTGAAACCATGTATTCTTCTGTCAAACCTGAAAGTGAGTTTTGCTGGGTATAGTTTTCTAGGTGAAGCATTCATATCATTGAGTTTTGTCACTATGCCCCACCACTGCTTTCTGGCCTTCAGTGTTTCTGTTTACGGGTCTGCTGTAAATCTCAAGGATGCTCCCTTGAATGTAATTTTCCCTTTTGATCTTGCTGTTTTCAGAATTCTGTCTTTATCTGTGGGATTCGTGGTTGTGACTAGGATGTTTCTTGGGGTATTTTTTCTGGGGTGTCTTTTGGTTGGTACTATTCAGACATGCAGGATTTGATCACATATATTCTTTATCTCTGGAAGTTTCTCTTTAATGATCTTCTTGACTGTTGATTCTTCCTGGAAATGTTCCTCCTGAGTTTCTGGGACTCCAATGATTCTTAAGTTGTTTCTGTTGAGCTTATCATAGACTTCTATTTTCATCTGTTCCCATTCTTTGACTAATTTTTCCATTGTCTGTTCATTTGCTTTTGTTTTTTTTTATTCCAATCTCTCCTGCTGTATGGAGTTGTTATTTATCTCATCTTCCACAGCACCAATTCTATTCTCAGCTTCTGTTACCCTGACGTTGAGCTTATCCATTTTGTCATTCAATTCGTTTACTGATTTTTTTCAGGCCTGTTATTTGACCTGATATTTTAGTTTGGAGTTTTTTGATATCTGTCTTCATATTTTCTTGGTTCTTATTAGTGTTCTGTTCAACTTGATCCATGGTTTCTTTGAGTTCTTTGAGCATCTTCCATATTGCTTGTCTAAACTCCTTATATGAGAGATTGATTAGTTGGTTGGCCGTTTTCTGGTCATCAGAATTGTCATCTTCATTCTCTATGTCTGATGATGGCCTGCTTTGTTTCCCCATTGTCACACTTGTATTGTGGGTTTTTCTATGTGTTGTGGTGGTATTCATTGACTAAATGATATATGCGGACATGCTCCTCTGGCTCCGCCCTTTAGGGGTGGGTTGACTTGCCTCCAAGGAAGTGTGGTCCTCCATGGATGAAGCCTCACACAAGATTAAATCTTAGGCCTGAGTATCCAGCAGAGAAGATAGTCTGGGGAGAAATGCTGGGCTTCATCAATCCAGCACAGTTCTTAGTGTGATTTTTTTCTTCTTGTTTCAATGGTGTCCTTAGAAAGAGCGCATGGCTGCGTAGCCCCCTCTGCTGGAGCTTCTTTTCAGCCCACTCCCAAGAGGTTCAGGCGATAGAACAGGAGACAGACACACACAGGCAGCACTCACAATTTCTCATGGTCGGGCCCCACTGGGCAGGCGTAGTTTCGTAGATTTTCCCAGCCTGATGTCACAAACAGGGGACCTGACTTCTGCAAAGTACTGCTTATAGTCCCATTCTAATGCTTTCAAATTCCCTAGCTGCTTGGAAGACTTCTAGCATTGTTTCTTATTTTTGTGGTTTTGTAAGATAGCTGCTTATATATTGTAGATAGGTATTTTGTTTTCATCATTTTCTAATCTTACCACTTATTCACTAGTAAATTCACTAGTAAATATGAACATAAGATTTTCTGAGCTGAATTTGTAAATGACTAATTGGAATTTTAGTTCTTGTCAATGGTTATGAATATGGGATACCATGGAAATTAGCTTTCCTTTGGGGGGGGGTGTTGATCTTACCCTGTGCTTTTCAGGGGTGATTCTGGCTCTGCAGTCAGGAATCACTCATGGTGGTGTTTATTGGACCATATGGGATCAAGCCCTGGTTGCTACTCCAGCCATGGAAATTAACATTTTAAAAAAAATCATCATCATCATCATCATCTTCATCCTCATTGTCATCATGGTCTTTAAACACCTGGTTTGTTGGTTACTCTTAGCATGCTCTGGGAATTTGAAGTTTCTGGGATCAAATATAGGCTTGCTCTATGTAAAATAGGCACTAAAGTCATCAGATGCTTTTTGCTCTTTCAATTTACCTAGTCTACTCAGTCTGAATTAAAGTGATTTGATCATGTGCATTATAGACTTTTGTTTCTGATAATTTATGTCCTCTTATTTCTACATCCATGAATTTGTCATGTTTTAAATTTTAATAATATTTAATTTTTGTTAACACATCATTGCTTTGACTTATATAATCTTCCTGTCTTTTCATCCTTGATTTTATACATAAGCTTATCAACTTCAAACATTCCTCTTTTGCACTCTTTTATTTTCTTTTCCCTTGCTCATTTAAGAAATAATTTTATTTATTTATTTTTTATTTTTTTGGTTTTTGGCCACACTCAGGGATTAGTTACTTCTGGCTCTGCATTCAAAAACTACTCCTGGCAGGCTCAGTGAACCTTATGGGATGCCGTGTACAAGGCAAATGCTCTATCTACCTTCTGTTCTATTGCTCTGGCCCTGAGAAATCAAAATTCTTGATGAAATTGCTAACAGTATATGCTTTCAGGTGGTTCTCATCAAGTTTACTTTGACAGGTGTCTTAGAATCAGTCCAGCTTCCCAGTTCTTGGGAATTGATATTTGAATTGTTAGTCATCAGGAATGAGATAAAATTTAGCTCTTTGCACTCAAACTCGTGGCCTTGCCGCAAATGGCCCTCCCTCAGTACAACATTTTGTGGCCCTGCCCTAGAGGAATCTTTTTTTGTTTTGCTTTGTTTTAGTTGTTTGTGTCACACACCCCAATGTTCAAGGCTTACTACTGATTTTGCACTCAAGGATCACCCTGATTTTGCCTCCTGTTGCCCCCAGGTAAATTGAGTTTGAGACCCCTGTTAACCCTTTAGTGGGAGACCATTACAATGACATTGTTAGCATCAGCCCTTTGAGGAATTAATACAGGTTATAAAAGATGATAACTTTTTTGGTTTGTTTTTGTGCCACACTTGGCTGTGATCAGGGGTCTCTCCTGGTAGGTTTGGGATCACATAGGATGCCCATGATTGAACACAGAATGGCCTTATGAAAAGCAAGTGCCCTACCCACTGGTTTATCTGGCCCAATACAGGTTTTTGTTTTTTGTTGTTGTTGTTGTTTTTGGGCCACACCCGGTGACACTCAGGGGTTATTCTTGGCTATACGCCAGAAATTGCTCCTGGCTTGGGGGATCATATAGTACGACAAGGGATAGAACTGCTATCCATTCTAGGTCAGCCGCGTGCAAGGCAAATACCCCTGCTTTGCCACCGCTCTGGACCCCAGTACAGATTTTTAATGGACATTTTTACAGACGAGCTTGTAGAGGAATGATAATCAAATTGTAGGATTTATTAAAGAATTTTAAAAATATGTTTTTTGTACATGATATAAAATAGTATGGCTTTCGTATTTTCTGGACTCAGTATATTATATCTCTCCTTTGCTCTTTGTTCTTACTGAGAAGACTTTTCCTACTCTTTGATTTTATTATGATGACTGGTGCTCATATGTCTGGTATGGTTTTTGCTAGAAATCAGATATTTTGATTTGGTGCAAAGGAACAAAGTGGCAATGCTGATGCAATGATACTTGACATGCAGGGTGATTCCTAGCCAGCCTCAAATTTGAAACCTCTTAAGATCAAGTTGTTTTCAACTCTTTATTTTTACTTTTTTCATTTTCTTCTTTTTTTTAAACACAGTGATTACAAAGTTGTTCATGAATGAATTTTAGTCTTACAATATACATTACCCACGAATATTCCCCACCACCAATGTCCCAGATTTCCCTTCCACCCTCCCCATACCTGTCTCTGCATTTAACTCCTACCCACTTCCTTTATTTTCCTTTTTAGACTCTGTGCTATTATTAATGGAGGATACTGCATATTACCGTATCTCTGTGCAACATCAATTTGTTGTCCAGAGTGATCAATTTCAACTATCATTGTCATAGTTGTCCCTTCTCTGCTCCATAATTTGTTGCAATCTCCTAGCCCTCTTCTGTATTGTCTTTGGATAAATATTATTAACCATACTATCTTTTATTTTTCTTACATTCCATAAATGAGTGAGATTATTCTACGTCTATCCTCCTCTCTGACTCATTTCACTCAACATAATACTCTTTGTATCCTTCCATATATAAGCATATTTCATGTCTTCATTTTTCTTGACAGCTGCTTAGGTATTCATTGTGTAGCTGTACCACTGTTTCTTTAGCTACTCACCCAGTTTTTCAGGCACTTGGGTTGCTTCCAGATTCTGGCTATTGTAAACAATGCTGCAATGACATAGAATACAGAGGGCTACTTTGTATTGACATTTTTGTGTTCCTAAAGGTATATCCCTAGAATGTATTGCTGGATCATATGGAAGCTCAATTTCTATTTTTTTTTCAGGAATATCCATTTTGTTTTTCCAAAAAGGCTGATGTCAGCATTCCCTAGAGCAATGATAAAAGTGCTTTTTTCCCTGCATTCACACCAGCACTGGTTATTCTTATTCTTTATAATGTGTGCCAGTCTCTATGGTATAATATGATAGCTCATTGTTGTTTTAATTTATATCTCCCATATATTAGTGATGTGGAACATTTTTTCACGTGTCTTCTGGCCTGTATTTGTTCTTTGAACTTTTTTTTAACGTGCCTCAAACTCTTAAGACCTTATATTATCAGTTTTTAACTTTACACATTATATTTGTAAAGTAGAAGTAGTTCAAAGTTTTTTAAGGAGTACATTAATGTTTACATAGGTTTTTTTTCCAGAATGCTTGTGAAAAAATGCTTTAATATAATTATCCCTTTAAGAGTATAAAAGAGTTAGGAGCCAGAGCAAATGGTAGGGTGTTTGCCTTGCATGCACTAAAGTATGACGGACTGCAGTTCAAACCCAGTGACCCATACGGTCCCTCAAGCCAAGAGCAATTTCTGGGTGCATAGCCAGGAGTAACCCCTGAGCATCAACAGGTGTGGCCAAAAAAAAAACCAAAACAAACAAACCAAAAAAGAGTATAAGAGTTGGAAATGTTTTACTGTTCTAGCAACTATGTAAATAAACAGACTATTTATGACTATCCTATTTGTAATAACATCATTTTGTTGTAGAGAACAAAATTGCATATTAATTTGAATCATTTTAGTTAATTTTTAGTTAAGCCATTTATTTTATTTTATTTTAACAGGTATCTTTCAGATGAAGGCATTGAAGCTTGCACAAGTTCTCCTGACAAAGTCAATATTAATGACATAATCCTGATTGCTCTCAATGTAAGTTATGTTTATTTTAATTAATTGATTTATTGATAGGTTTTTGGGCCACACCCAATGGTGGTCAGGGGTTACTCCTGGCTCTGCACTCAGAAATTACTCCTGGCAGGCTCATGGGACCATATGGTATTCCGGGGATCAAACCCGGGTTGGTCATGTGAAGGCAAACACATGACCCACTGTGCTATCGCTCCAGCACTATAAGTTATGTTTATTAACTTATAACCATCTTTAATATGAAAGAAATATTTATGTAAAATAACTCAGAATAAGCTTAATTTTAGAAGCAAAATGAGAATATCTTTAATTTTGTTGTCTAAATGTAGTAAACTTAATATTGCTGAAACTAGTAATCTTACATAAACCAGTTATATAATATATGCTAGTTTAACATCCACTATATAAAATTTATTGAGAAAGAGAAAATTAAGGCCCATATTTTCTTTTCTCCTTTCAGAAAAAGAGAATTTTGTAATGTTTGCAGTGGATATAAAGTAGCTGAAACAAATTGGCATGTTCATTTAAAAATTGCCAGTTAGATCAACTTTGGCTAAATTATATCACTTTTTGACATTTTCTTTTTTTTTACATTTTTTTTAAACACCATGATTACATACATGATTGTAGTTGGGTTTCAGACATTAAAAGAACACCTCCCCCTTCACCAGAGCAACCTTCCCACCACCAATACTCTCATTTCCTTCTTTCACAACTCCCTCCCTGCCTGTATTCGAGACAGTCATTCTACTTCTCTCACTCATTAACATTTTCATGATACATACTTAAATGTCTTAGCTTTAGAATGATTCTAAACAATACTATAATATTGTTCGCTTTGGTTTTTGTGTCACATCTGGTGGCACTCAAAGATTGTCCTGGCAGGCTCTGGGAGCAATGTGGGATCCAGGGCAGTGTATTCAGGTTGGGCCACATGCAAAGCAGGACAGACTCCGTAACATGGTCTGCTATTGCTCTGGCCTCAGTGCTATATTTTTAGGAACTGTATTATTGACTTAATGGTTATGTATAAAGGAATCAAAAATGTACATGTATATATGGCTGGGAAATTGAACCTGGGTTGGTCACATGGGAGGCAAATGACCTACTTCTGTACTATTGCTCTGGCCCCCATTTACCCTACTTTTGAATGTAAAATGTATAGTTTAAATTTGTAAATTAGAAATGATAACTTTTTTCCTTATGCCTTTGATTTTTCTGGGTAAAGTGAACTTATACATTTTCTGAGTCATTGAGTTAGCCAATTTTATTTATGTCATTTGTTTAAATAAGGTAGATGACTTTTATTATAGTAGATTTAATATAACTTCCTGCTATTTTGTTAGTATTGCTTCATTGATGTCTTTATGTTTGTAATTTATATTATGGTTATCATAATCTGTGAGTAATTTTTTTGTTTCTGCATATTGACATCTTATAGAATTTGGCTGTTTAAAATATACTCTACTCAAAAGTTGTCATTTTATTTTGGCGTTTTTAAAACTAGCTTATGAGATCATATTTTTGCTTTTAATAAGGGTGATGTATGAACTTAAACGATTAGTAGAGAGATGTGATTAGTGAAAATTGTATATGTGATTGCACCATGCTGGTGACTTTAACATTTATATGGAACAAGGTCATTTGAAAATTGATTATATGCATAGATTTCATAATTTAAAATATTCATTTAAATTTTGCTCCATAAACCTTAAGTGATTTCATCTATCTTAGATTTTATCTGAGATTAGAGTTAGATTTACTTTTTGTCTATATATTTTAATAAAGGCATTTTTATTTCAGACAGACTTGAGAACAATTGGCAAGAAGTTCCTCCCCAGTGACATCAATGGTGGAAAGGTAGAAAAGGTAAAGAATAATGTAACTTTAATGTTGTTATGCAGTAAAAAATAGCCACTTTCTAAATTACTGGAATTATATTTTGTCAATAAAATAATTTGGAATTAAAAAAATAATTTGGCAGTCACAAAAATCATAATTGTGGCTTTATACATATAGTACTTAAAATTTTAAATTCTTTATTCATTATTCATTTCAACATCAGAAAAATTATTTTAGGGGCTGGAGCCCTGGCACAAGCTGTAGGACATATGCCTTGCACACGCTACCTAGGACTGACCATGGTTTGATCCCAGGTGTCACATATGGTCCCCCAAACCAGGAGTGATTTCTGAGCTCATAGCCAGGAGTAACCCCTGAGGAGTAGCCCCTGAGGGTCACTGGGTGTGGCCCAAAAAGGCAAAAAAAAAAAAAAAAAAAAAAAAGCAAAAGAAAAAGAAAAAGAAAGAAAGGAAAAGAAAAGACAAAGAGACAAAGGGACAAAGAGATGGTTAACAAGACTAGAGAAATTCAGATAATTGGATTTGCATTTGAAGGCCTCCTGCTTTTGGTTTCCAGCACTTCATTGCCCCCTTTGCCCCAGTGCATTGTTAGGGAGTAAACTCCATGTTCCAAAGAAGTAGTAGCTCCTAAGCACTGGTAGTTTTTGTTTTGTTTCTTTGGTTTGTTTGTTTTTGTTTTGTTTCTGGTCTACACCCAGCAGTGCTCAAGGGCTTACTTCTGACTCTTGCTCAGGACTCAGACCTGGTGAGATTTGAGGTATCAGCTGGGATGCCAGGGATTGAACCTGGGATGGCTTCGTGTAAGGAAAATGCTATATACATTATACTATTACTCCAACTCCCAACAGTGCTAGATTTGACCCCAAATCAAAATAAAATAGTTGGAATTGCAACTATGGGAGAGTTACTTTACATGTGAAACATCGCATTATCAAAACTTATAGGAGCATCTTGTGTCTTTTAGTGTCCTGTTAACTGCTTATGTAATTAATTTACTAATATAAAAGTAGAAGATGGTGAGAGAATATTAGGAACATTGTAATAAAATAAAGCATTTATTTGTTGCTATCATTTTTTTCATTCATGTTAAGACTTATTTTGGGGTAGACAGAGATTGTATCAGTTATCAAAGCAAGGGACTTGTACGTAAAATTTTTGTTTTTTGGGTATTCTTTGGATCACACGCAGTGGTGGTGGTGTACAGGGGTTCCTGACTGTACACTCAATAATGGTTCTTGGTGTATCTGGAGGACCATAACTTCTAGGAATCAAACCCTTGTCAGTTGTATGCAAGCAAAATGCCCTAGCATTTTGTATATGTATATGTATATATATACATATATATGTATACATATATATGTACATATATATGTATACAACAGGCCTGTTGTATATGTAACATGTGCTACCTTTTCTCTACATATCTCGTCTATTAAATCTTTTTCAGTTACAGTTTTTTTACATTTTACAAATTTATATTAATTTGTTTTTTTCCATTTGAAAATGTACATTATGATAGGCAAGAATTTTATATGAGTTAAAAGTTTTTTATGGCAGAAATTTAAAATGTCTGTAATGTTATGCCATTTTTTTATGTTTCCTAAATTTTAGTTAATTTACACACACAATAAATGGTAATTTATATATATTTATACACACACACACACATATATAAATAAATGACTGTGGAGAACCATAATAGTTTCTAATCTTGTTAGCTAGGCAGATACTTAGTGTAAAGGGTTCTACAAATTCCAGAGCAATTCATTTGGATGTTTAACAACACTCCGTGTCAGCAGACTTTAATTATATTTTAAC